>NW_012115888.1:2686579-2700991 GCF_000951035.1 Colobus angolensis palliatus | reverse complement strand
AAAAAAAAAAAAAAAAGAATATTTTGATGATTGTAAAATCCCTTCTTTAACATCAGAGGCTGGTAATCCTAGCACTTTGGAAGGCAAGTGGATCACCTGAGGTCAGGAGTTCAAGACCAGCCTGGCCAACGTGGCAAAATCCCTGTCTCTACTGAAAATACATAAATTAGATGGGTGTGGTGGCACATACCTGTAATACCAGCTACTCAGGGGGCTGAGGCAGGAGAATTGCTTGAACCCAGGAAGTGGAGGTTGCAGTGAGCTGAGATTGTGCCATTGCACTCTGTCTCAAAAAAAAAAAAATCCTTTGTCTAACATCAGAGTTCTAGACTTTGCACATGGCTATCTTCCTAGGCACAGTTTGTAGGAGAAAGTATTCCATTTATTTAATTACTCATTCATTCAACAAATATTTATTAAACATATATTGTGTGCTGAGCAATCTTCTAGGTGCTAAGGAGACAGTTGAGTTGTGAGCACAACAAAGATCTCTGTCTTTGAAGAACTTACATTCTAGTGCAAGGAGACAGATGGAAAATGACATAGATAGCTTGGACAACATGGTGAAACCCCATCTCTACAAAAAATGCAAAAACTCGCCGGGCATGGTGGTGCATTCCTGTAGTCCCAGCTACTCGGGAGGCTGAGATGGAAGGATCACTTGAGCCTGGGACGGGAGGTGGAAGTTGCAGTGAGCTGAGATTGTGCCACTGCACTCCAGCCTGGGCGACAAGCAAGACTCTATCTCCAAGAAAAACGAGAGAGAGAGAGAGAGAGAGATAGACCAGGGAAATCTATGGCACCTTAGAAGTGATAACCGAGCTGGGGGAAGGGTGGGGTACTACATAAAAAGACCCACTCAGTGGCATGAAGACCTGAAAGAAGAGAGGCAATGAGCCATGAAGGCAAAGGAGAGAAGGCAGGAGAGACCTTGGCATGTCCAATGTATCTGGAGAAAGTGAGAGAGGATCATGAGGTGAAGACAGGAGGGTAAGGATGGGGTGGTCCTGTGTAGACCATGGACAGATCACGCACAGATCATGTAAAGATTATGCACAGATCATAGATCAGGCACAGATTATGAACAAATCATGGACAGATCATGTACAGATCATGTAAAGATTACACGCAGCTCATAGATCAGGCACAGATTATGAACAAATCATGGACAGATCATGCACAGATCATAGATCATACATAGATCATGAACAGATCATGCAGAGCTCACAGATCATGGATCATGCACAGATCATAGATCATGCATAGAACATGAGATGAGATGGGAAGCTGTTGATCTGATTCATGTTTTAACAAAATCACACTGATTTCATGTGCCACCACGCCCAGCTAATTTTGTATTTTTAGTAGAGATGGAGTTTCTCCATGTTGGCCAGGCTGGTCTCAAACTCCTGACCTCAGGTGATCTGCCTGCCTTGGTCTCCCAAAGCGCTGGGTTACAGGCATGAGCCACCATGCTGGCCTAAAAGGTACAGAATTTAAGAGCTTGTTTGGATTAATGCAGAACCCACAGCTCATTACTGAACCATCACTGAGTATATGTGTTCCAAATGCACAGGGGGTTATTCTTTTTTTGTTGTTGTCGTTGAGACGGAGTCTCGCTTTGTCGCCCAGGCTGGAGTGCACTGGCCGGATCTCAGCTCACTGCAAGCTCCGCCTCCCGGATTTACGCCATTCTCCTGCCTCAGCCTCCCGGGTAGCTGGGATTACAGGCGCCGCCACCTCGCCCGGCTAGTTTTTTGTAGTTTTTAGTAGAGACAGGGTTTCACCGTGTTAGCCAGGATGGTCTCGATCTCCTGACCTCGTGATCCGCCTGTCTCGGCCTCCCAAAGTGCTGGGATTACAGGCTCGAGCCACCGCACCCGGCCTATAGTTCTTTTTAAATAATTTTTTAAATTTAATTAATTTTTTAATATATATATAGAGAGAGATGGAGTCTCACTACGTTGCTCAGGCTGGTCTTGAACCCCTGGGCTCAAGCAATCCTTCCGCATCAGCCTTCCAAAGTACTGGGATTACAGGTGTGAGCCACCATATCCAGCCCTAAACCTAGTAGTTCTAATTTCTTTTCTGTTCCGCAACACACAGCTGGAAGGACAGACCACACCTACCTGGACTGGATAACTTTAAATTGAACATGTCTCGCAAATCATCTCGACTGATGGGCATGGGTATCCTATCCCCACCCCGAGGCCTTTTTCTTGAGAATCAATAGTGTGAGGAAAAGAAGATGGATTCAGGTCATTTTGGGGCAGCCAATCTAGGACGGCTGAGCTTTCAGGACTGGTGATACACACACCTGTGCAAGCTTGGATTTAGGAAAGACAACTTCATTTTATCAACAAGAAAAATTAGAGTCCCTGAAAGATCTCATTCTGTTTATTTTTTCCTAATATGGCTTTTCTGGGGAATAAGTGACGGCAGAGTAGTTTAAAAGCTGTCGCTCGTTGGTCAGTGGATCTCTTTCCTGTAAAAATATTAGTTCTTGCTGAGTGGGAATTTGAATATCTTGGAGATATGAATGGGTGTGGTTGCTGCTCTATTTAGAGCTGACTACAATCAGCACTTAGAATTTGTCTGGCTGGTTCGCCAGAGGGAGAGTAAGAATCCTTGAACTAGCCACAATAACCCTTTCCTTCCAGCCTTGTAGCTCTGTGCACGCCCTTACAGATAAACCAGCCTACTCAATGCAAGGGCAACTCCCGCCTGCTTCTCTCGGGCTGCTGTCCAGGCAGGTGTCTAGAAGCGTGATTTATGATCATGATGAGTAGGCAGATTGGGGCTGCTTCTTCCACTGTTGTTTGCCTAAGGGACTAGTATGACTCCCACTCCCCATTTCTGGGAGTTTTTGAAGTCCAAGGATAAAGATTTAATACATGAAGGTAAGAGGCCCCTCTGCACATCTTCTGCATGCTTCTCTGACCTGGCTTTCATTGGGGGTGGTCTGACTGGGCCATAAGCCAGATGAGGGATGAGGCCAGAGGCTCATGTTTGCCCCCTGGCCGCCCTTCTGAGGTTCCAGGAATCCTCTATCTGTCTCAAATATCTTGCCAACTCGAAAACTCCTCACGGACAAAGAAATCTATATATTTTAAGTAGCATTGAATTCCAGAATCCAGCTAATGCAGGATCTATTACAGACCAATAAACCAGAATAATATGTGCATAAAAAGGTAGATGGCTAGGAGAGCCTGCGTCACCAGCCAGAATGTGGATCCATTATTTCATTGTAAAATATACAAGCTGTATGTAAAAATATACATGTATAATTTAAACAACACAATAAACAGCTTTTAAACCACCACCTATGCCAAGAAATGGAACATCACCCGTCCCCCAGAAATTTCCTGTGTGCTCCACCCAGATCGTATATCCTTCCTTCTCCCACGCCCCTCAGAGATAACCACTGTCCTGAATTTCGTGTGAGTGACGCCCTTGCTTTTTAGTGCCTATGTGTTTCAGTAAACAGTGTACACATGTTTAGTTTTGCCTGTTTTGAAAATGTCTTTGAAATCATACTTTATGATTGGTTTCTTGGGCTCAATATTCTTTTTGAAATTGAGCCAGACTGGCGTGTGTAACATGATCTATTCATTTCACTGCTGTGTAATAGTCCATGGTATGGATAACCAGTACCTTTTAATCATTCCACTGCTGATATGCAACTTGAATTATTTCCTTAATGAAGAGCACTGCTAAAAACATGTGTCAACATGCTTCCTGGTACACAGGTGTCAAGTTAAATTTGGACTGCTCTTTGTTTACCAGACTATTTTCATTGAGAAATCGTCAGCAAATGAGAAAAGTCCTTTGGACTGGAGCTGCCAAACATTTGCCCTATTTTAAAAAGTGAGAAGAGTTGGCATCTGGAATCCATTGCCCAATGGGCATGGTGACGAATCTTGGCAAAATTCTGAAACAAAATTCGATGTGATTTGTGCTTAACAATACAGTACTTAAAAAGAATGAAGTTTCCATGACTTAGTATAATGTCACAAAAAATAAGCCAGGACATGTTATTTTAATCAGTCCTTTTGGTACAGTCACTGCACCGATAGGTCCAAGAAGTGCTACATTAACCTTATTTTCCATGGAGCATTCTATGAGGCTCTGTATAGATTCCCCATGATAGAACTACTCACAATGGCTGGTATTTGTCTGCTTTTCTACATTTCTATATTTGTCTAATTTTCCATATCACAGACTCACGTGGGCAGGGGTCTTATCTTGTTCATCTAAGAAAGTGCTTGGCTCCAAGCTTGTCCTCTTTAGGCATTTGTTAGATAGATGCTCTTCTTGAAGACAAGACCAAGAACATAAGATCTGCAGTGGCATGAGACCAGCCTGGCCAACATAGTGAAACCTCATCTTTATTAAAAATATAAGAATTAGCCGGGCATGGTGGCGGGCACCTGTAATCCCAGCTACTAGGGAGGCTGAGGCAGGAGAATCACTTGAATGCAGGAGGTGGAGGTTGCAGTGAGCCGAGATCATGCCACTGCACTCCAGCCTGGGAAGCAGTGTGAGACTCTGTCTCAAAAAAAAAAAAAAGATCTGTAATGATATAGACTAGGCAGAGGTATAGGCAGGGGTGTAGGCAGTAGTATAGACAGGGATATAGGTAGGGGTGTAGGCAGGGAAACTAGTAGTTTTAGAACCGTCATATCTAATAGCAACCAATTAGCAGATAAATATCTCTTTAGAAACTTATATTAAAGCTTTTGCCTTGCTTGATATTTTTTGAGGGTTCAGATGAGTTTATATATTTTATGTTGCAACTTCATTGAGATATAATTCATATGTCCTATAATTCACCCACTTAAATTGTACAAGTCAATTGTTTTTACTATTAATAGGTAACCATCACCTATAGCAGGTAACCATCACAATAGAATTTACATCCTCCAAAATAATCCCATAACCATTAGCAATTACTCTCCACTCCATATCCCCTCAACCTTCCCAGCCCTAGAAAACCACTCATCTGACCGGGCATGGTGGCTCATGCCTGTAATCCCAACACTTTGGGAGGCCGAGGCAGGCGGATCCTGAGGTCAGGAGATTGAGACCATCCTGGCCAACATGGTGAAACCTCGTCTCTATTCAAAATACAAAAAATTAGCCAGGCATGGTGGCGGGCGCCTGTAGTCCCAGCTACTTGGGAGACTGAGGCAGGAGAATCACTTGAACTTAGGAGGCGGAGGTTGCAGTGAGTCAAGATCACGCCACTGCACTCCAGCCTGAGTGACAGAGCAAGACTCTCAAAAACAAACAAAACCCACTACTAAAACAAACAAACAAACAAAAAGAAAACCAACTAATCTACTTTATTTTTTATTTTTTAAAATTTTAAATAGAGAATGGGGTCTTGCTTTGTTGCCTAGGTTGGTCTCGAACTCCTGGGCTTAAGTGATCCTCCCACCTTGGCCTCCCAAAGTGCTGGGATTATAGGCATGAGCCACTGTGCCCAACTCACTAATCTACTTTTAGTCTTTCTATAGATTTGCTTATTCTGGGTGTTTCACATAAATGGAATCATACAACATGTGGTTCTTTTGTGACTGGCTTCCTTCTCTTAGCATAATGTTTTCAAGATTCATCCATGTTTTATTTAGCATGTATCAGGACTTTATTCTTCTTTATTGTTGAATAAGATTCCATTGCAAGGATATAACACATTTTACTTATCCGTGTCTGGACGGAGGGAGGGAGGGAACAAAAGAACAAAGGGACTAAAATGGCACATTTCCGGGTTCTTCATTGTCAACTTTCCCATGCCTGGGAAAAACACAGGTGGACTGCACAGGCGCAGTCTGACCTCTGACGGAGAAAATCCAAACCTACCTAGCTGCGCCTACCGCCCCGCCCCTGACCCGCCTATGTCCCGCCCACTGCCCGCCCACTCCCAGGCCCAGGACATAAAAGCCGCTCCCCGCGGGGCGTAGGGCGAACTTCCTCGGCCCCTCCTCATAGGCGGGACTTGGGAATCTGGTCCGAGAATGCAGGAGCGACTTCTCCGGCCTCCACAGCTCGAGACCGGTGAACTTCGCCCCTTCTTCACATTGGCTAGCTAATAAAGTTTCTTTTTATCTTGCCTACTTGCCTTTTCCTCTGACGGGCCAGCTCTGGTGGTCACATAAAACAAATCAGTTGGTGCCGAAACCCGGGAGGAGACCCCTCCTCAGGGCCCCCGCCAAGGTCTGAGGAGCCTCCTCCTTCCACGTGGCGGACGGACCAGGACCTAGACATCCCTTTCCACACCTCCAGGTCTCCTAGGGGTGAGTACCTTTTCCCTCCCTCTCATACTCCTTGGCCAGAAGTCCTGCGCAAGCCCAAGGCTTTTTTCCTGGTCACCAGGTGACCCAGGGAAGTTCCCAAAGGCAGAGATGTCTGCCCAAAGGAATTCCATTCCGTTCCGTGGGAGACCCGTCCAGGACGGAGACATCCACCTGGAGGTAATCTCCATTCCGGCTCCAGGAGCCTCCCACCGGTCTCTAGTGGCTCCAAAGGACGCTTTGTAGCCAGGTAGAGTTCAGTTTCTGTTTCCGCCTATTGGCGAGAGGAAGGCAATAGGAAATCCCCAATCCAAAATACCTAGAGACACCCCTTTAGGGTGTCTTCTAACTAATCTCAAAACTTTACAATTAGAGTAAGATCTTAAACAAAAGCAACTGATTTTCCTCTCCACTGTGGCATGGCCACAATATAAATTAGACAACCAGTCTCAATGGTCGCCTGAAGGCACCCTAGACCTTAACATTTTAACCGGCCTCAGTAATTTCTGCCAGCGCTTAAGCAAGTAGTCTAAAATAAATTATATACAAAAGTTTTAAGACTTGCGTTCTCGACCAGACTTGTGTAGCCGATGTTCCTTGGCCCAAGTCAAGTTGGCTAAGGCACAGACCTAGCAAAGTCAGAAAAGAGTCATCTTTCCTGTCTGACTCACCTGTGTCAGCTTCCCTCTCCCCTTCCACTCCCCCGTATACTCCACCTCCCCTCCCGCTTCTGCTCCACCTTCCCCTTCTGTTCCCACTGTTGTTCCGCCCTCCTCCTCGGTCCCGCCTACCATTGTTGAGGCTGCCCCTCCTTCCATCCCTGGACACTTCCGCCTACCCACCTTCTACACTCCCTCTCATTCTTGCCTTACCGGTAGCTGTGTCTCACTCTGGTTCCGCCTTCCTCTTCAGTCTATTCCTGCCCTCCTCTTCCTCGACTCCTTCCTAACTATTCTGTCATCATTCTATTACTGTCATCATTCTATCACCTGCTTCTTATATCTCCTCTAATAATTGTTTTAGACCTTTAGGCACCTAAGGCACTAGGCAAACCAGTGTCTGATCTCCAGCCTAGTCTTAACTAAAACCAAACGATACTCTAGACACTAGGCAAACCGGTGTCCTTACATCTAAACGGTGGCGCACAATACCGTCTCCTAGCAACTACCTCCGCTTCGTCACCACTGTTGCCCATCTAATACCAGGTAAAACAATTACTGTTATCTAAATTCTTTTCTCTTTATACTTCTGCTTCTTCTCTATCGGCTACAAAACTCTGTGCTGTTGACTAAGTCAACGTCCTTCTCTCCCCCTTAAAAAACACCAAAATGGAGTCCTACTTTATACTTATATTGCTACTCTTCTTATACACTCCAATGGCTGGCGGAGTAAAAGGAGGACTCTACGGAGATCCTATTTAAGATTCATATCCGACTGCCACCCTCTTAATAAAAAGGACACATCCAACAAAAATCCCTCCCTAAAAATATACAAGTCCTACAAAATTTAACCTTAGCCATACAATCACAGGAACAGGCCCTACGATACCCCTTTCACCCCTGGACCACCGGTATGGCTGCTGCCTGTGGTACAGCAGATGCTCCCATTCCTAATTCCCATACTAATCGTCTGTCTTGTCTTATGTTTTGCTCCTATTCTAACCAAATTTCTCCGAGCCAAAGTTCAAGAGATCACCCGTGTCGCTTTCAACCAGATGCTCCTACATCCCTATGTCCAGGTGCCAACCATAGACCCTCATAACAACGCCTCCTAACAGCAGGAAGCAGCTAGACAGACAACGACGCCCCCATCACTATAATCAATAAAAGGTTGGACTGTCTGGAGGGAGGGAGGGAGGGAACAAAAGAACAAAGGGACTAAAATGGCGCATTTCCGGGTTCTTCATTGTCAACTTTCCCGCACCCGGGAAAAACACAGGTGGGCTGCGCAGGCGCAGTCTGACCTCTGACGGAGAAAATCGAAACCTACCTAGCGGCGCCTACCGCCCCGCCCCCGACCCGCCTATGTCCCGCCCACTGCCCTCCCACTGCCAGGCCGGGGACATAAAAGCCGCTCCCTGCGCTCCCTGCGGGCGCGCAGGGCAAACTTCCTCGGCCCCTCCTCATACGCGGGACCCAGGAACCTCTCCGAGAACCCCGGAGCGACTTCCCCGGCCTCCACCGCCGGAGACCAGTGAACTTCGCCCCTTCTTCACATTGGCTAGCTAATAAAGTTTCTTTTTATCTTGCCTACTTTTCCTCTGGTGCCGGCTCTGGTGGTCACATAAAACAAATCAATCCGTTCATCAATTGGTGATCATTTGGATTGTTTCCACTTTTTGGTTATTTTGAATAATGTGGATATGAACAATTGTGTACAAATTTTCGTGTAGATGTATGTTTTCATTTCATGTCATTTATCTTGGGTGTATACCAAAAAGTGGGATTGCTGGGTCAGATAATAATTCTTACTTAACTTTTCCAGGTACTTGTCTTGGCCGATATTTTAGTAAGTAATGTAGGTAAAGACAAAATTATAATGGCCAAACTTGTGAATGGTACGAATCTACAAGGAGTCAGTGTTATGGAGTGACACTGTTCAATATGATAGCAACTGGCCACAAGATTGCTGAGCACTTGAAATGTGGTTACTCTGAATTAAGATGAGCCAGGAATATAAATGACGTACTAGATTTCAAGGTGTTATTATAAAAAGTAATGTAAAATATCTTAATCATTTTTAAGCTGGCTGGGCACCACGGTTCACACCTGTAGTCCCAGTACTTTGGGAGGCTGAGTTGGGAGGATTGCTTGAGTGCCGGAGCTTGAGACCAGCCTGGGCAAGTGCAGGAGCTTGAGACCATCTCTACAAAAAAAGTCAAAATTAGCCAAGCATGGCAACTTGCACCTGTTGTCCCAGCACTTTGGGAGGCTAAGGTGGGAATATTACATGAACCCAGGAGTTTGAGACCAGCTTGGGAAACGTAGTGAGACCCCATCTCTACAAAAAAATTAAGAAATCAGCTGTGCATGGTGGTATGTGGCTATAGTCCCCAGCTACTTGGGAGGCTGAGGCAAGATTACATGAACCCAGGAGTTCTGGGTTCAAGCTATGATCACACCACTGCATTTTAGCCTGAGCAAGAGAGTGAGACTCTGTCTCAACAAAAAAGGCGGCTGAGGCCCGGCGAGAATTCCAACAGAACCTCCGCAGCTGCTGGCTAGGTACTAAGCCTCTCACTGCCCGGGCCTGCAGTGCCCGCCAGCCGCTCCCAAGTGCCGGGCCTGCCAAGCCCGCGCCCACCCAGAACTTGCGCTGGCCCGCAAACGCGGCGTGCAGCCCCGGTTCCCACTGGCGCCTCTCCCTACACACCTCCCCGCAAGCAGAGGGAGCCGGCTCCCGCCTGGGCCAACCCAGAGAGGGGCTCCCACAGTGCAGTGGCGGACTGAAGGGCTCCTCAAGCATGACCAGAGCAGACACAGAGGCCGAGGAGACACTGAGAGCAAGCAAGGGCTGCCAGCATGTTGTCACCTCTCATCAACAAAAAATATTTATGCCAATTACACTTTGAAATGATAACATTTTGGCTATATTAAAGTAAATAAAATATCTTATTAAAATTAATTTTACCACTTATTTATTTATTTATTTATTTACTTATTTGTGAGACACAGGATCTTGCTCTGTTGCTCAGGCTTGAGTGAAGTGGCAAGATCACAGCTCACTGCAGCCTCAACTTCCTGGGCTCAAGTTATCCTCCCACCTCAGTCTTCCAAAGTGCTAGGACTACAAGCACACACCACTGTGCTTAGCTAATTTTTACTGTTTCTGTCATGGGGTCTTGCTGTCTTGCCCAGACTGGTGTCAAACTCCTGGACTCAAGCAATCCTCCTGCCTCACCCTCCCAATGTGCTGGGATAACAGGTATGAGCCACTATGCCCAGCCATGGAATCTTTATACTTTTAAAATATGGCCACAGTTGTGCCTTGTATTATACATATGCGCCCCACATTGTATTTCTATCGAGCAGCGCTGCTGTGTTCTTTTGTGTTGATTTCCTCCTTCAAACATTGGGTGGATACTAACCTGGTAGGGTTTGGAATCAGTCAGACCTGGATTCCTCACTCTGTCACCCAGGCTGGAGTGCATTGGTGCAGTCTCTGCTCACTACAACCTTTGCCTCCTGGGCTCAAGTGATTCTCGTGCATCAGCCACCCCAGTAGCTGAGGTTACAGGCATGGTGCATTTTTTTTTTTTTTTTTTTTTTGTATTTTAGTAGTGATGGGATTTCACCATGTTGGCCAGGCTGGTCTCAAACTCCTGGCCTCAAGAGAACCAACTGCCTTGGCCTCTCAAACTGCTGGGATTACAGGTGTGAGCCACTGTGCCCAGCCTCAAAACCAGATTCTTCTTGGCTGCAAAGCTATGGACAAGTTACTTAATATCTCTAAGTCTCAATTCTGTTAACTGTAAAAATTAAGCAATAATAACTTTTATTTTATCAAAATGTCACAAGGATTCAATAAAAGCAATTACATAAAGAACTTACCTGAATGCAGGCACATGAGGAAGAGCTAAATAAATGTTCCTTTTCTTTCTTCTCTCCTTTCCTCATTTCCATTCTGTTAAATGATAAGTAATTAACCTAGTCAGATGATTTATAGTTCTGGGTGGTAACATGTGCCACCTTGTGTGACTTACAGTATATTTACTTTCATAAGGGACTTCAAGATATTATGCATGATGGAATGACTTCAGTGGTTGAATTTTTGGGTAGGCAAGATCTCATAAATAATATGAATAGCCACTTTCATCTCTTCTGTTATCAGGGTAGAATTTAACTTTGCCTGTTTGCAATGCAATGTACTCCAAGTCTTAAAATAATGCCTAGTTGTTTGAACTTTATGCAGCACGGGGGATATGTGGAGATTGAGATGGATCACATGTGTTTCAGAATGTCATTCGAACCACTCAAAACTCATTCAATATGGAAAACTAAGTGAGAACTTCTCAAGGGAACTTGTTCTCTTTCCAAAGGTTGCTGGAATTTCCTGTTTCTGTTTGGACTCAAAATATCACATAAAATTCTGTTTTCTCTGAACACTTTGGGTCCTGGCTTGACCCAGGAAGGCATAGTTTAATTTAAATGAAAAACACACACATCAGAGACTCTTCACCATCTTCCTCAATTCTGAGGTATGTCTGGTCCACCAAAAGCTGTTTTTCTCCTGACATTGATCACTGATTGCACTCACTTCACCTCTACTGAGAAAATTTACCTCTTCTCCAGAATCAGCAAATATCCACATTTTTGTTTTTACTGTAGTAAAATGCACAAAACATAAAGTTTGCCAACTTAACTTTTTTTTTTTTTTTTTTTTTTAGACAGAGTCTCACTCTGTCACCAGGCTGGAGTGCAGTGGCATGATCCTTGATCTCCGCCTCCTGGGTTCAAGCGATTCTCCTGCCTCAGCCTCCCAAGTAGCTGGGACTACAGGCCTGCACCACCACGTGCAGCTAACTTTTGTAGTTTTTGTAGAGACGTGGTTTCACCATGTTGGCCAGGACGGTCTTGATCTCTTGACTTCGTGATCCATCCACCTCGGCCTCCCAAAGTCCTGAGATTAGAGGCGTAAGCCACCATGCCAGGCCCAACTTAACCATTTTTAAGCGTACAGTTCAATGTCATTAAATACGTCCATAATGTCCATAATATTAAACAACCATCACCACCATCCATTTCTGTAACTCTTTTCTATCTTGTAAAACTGAAACTCTTCTACCCATTAAATAACTGCTTCTCATTCTCTTACTCCTATGCCCTAGTAACTATCATTCCACTTTCTGTTTCTATGATTTTGACTACTCTAGGTATCTCATGTTAGTGAATTCATGCAGCATTTGTCTTTTTGTAAAAGGTTCATTTTACTTAGTATAATGTCCTTAAGTTTCATCCAAGTCGTAGCATATGTCAAAATGTACCTCCCTTTGAAGGATGAATAACATTCTGTTTTATGCAGATAACACATTTTGCTTATTCATTCATCTGTTGATGAACACTTGTGCCACTTCCACCTTTTGGCTATTCTGAATAGTGCTGCTATGAGCAGGAATGGATCATTGAACTTTTTGCACTTTTGGAAGCTGATAGAACAGCAAACACAGGCTGTGCATGGTGGCTCATGCCTGTAATCCCAGCACTTTGGGAGGCTGGGGCAGGAGGATCACCTGAGGTCAGGGGTTCGAGAGCAGCCTGACCAACATGGTGAAATCCCGTTTCTATTTAAAATACATAAAAATTATCTGGACGTGGTGGTGCACACCTGTAGTCCCAGCTACTTGGGAGGCTGAGGCATGAGAATTGCTTGAACCTGGGAGGCAGAGGTTGCTGTGAGTCAAGATTGCACCACTGTACTCCAGCCTGGGAGACAGAGTGAGACTCTGTCTCAACAAACAAACAAACAAACAATTGTATCCTATACACAGAAATGGATGAAAAAGAATTGCTAATTATTTTTACTTGAGGGAAAAATTAGCCTCTAACAATTTGTTTCATGTAATCAAACAAAACATCTTGATGCACTAAGAGTTGCAGGTTCATTGCCACAGGCTTATATAAGAAGATAGAGACATAAAATTATATTATCATTATTTAGCATTAGTTACTTTTTTCTGTATATTTTTCCTCCTTAGGTGGTCTATATCTAAAAACTCCTACTTGGTATTTGGCATGTAGTTAAAAAAAATAAAAAGTAGGCCAGGCTCATGCCTGTAATTCCAGCATTTTGGGAGGCTAAGGTGGAAGGATCTTTTGAGCTCAGGAGTTTGAGATCGGCCTGGACAACATGGTGAAACCCTGTCTCTACTAACAATACAAAAATTAGCTGGGTGTGGAGGAGCGTGCCTGTAGTACCAGGTACTTAGGAGGCTGAGGTGGGAGGATCCCTTGAGCTTGGGAGGCAGGGTTGAGTTGGCAGTGAGCTGAGATTGTACCACCTCCCCACTGCACCTGGGCGACAGAGTGAGACCCCCGTCTCAAAAAACAAAACTAATCTCCAAATACCTTTTGGAGAAGCGTAAAGAGTTTCATCTGAGTTAATAGAATGGGTACCCTCTGGAGTCCCTCTGACCATCTTGCTTCCATTTACTTGATTAAGAATTAAACATATTTCAGCCACGTGTGAACTTGGCACATTCAAGATTCCTGCTAAAAGTCAGAATTTCTTTGACATCCTACCGCACCCTCTAGAGAAATTTCTAAAGACTTCCTTCCAGCTGTCACCAAAAATGATAAAAGGCCATTTACAGACAGACTTGCTTTGATTGCACCTGCCTAATTGTACAATGGGTAGAAATGCATTTATTGCCATTTCGAGGGCAATAGAATATTGGAAATAGTAACCTTTTATATATTCTTTGCCTAAAGGACGGAAGAGGTCATGGCTATGTACTGACAACATTCTTCTGCTGACAAAATGCTGTTCCTTGAGAGTGAAGCTGAGGTTATGCCATTTCTCATAAAGTCAAGTAAGAAGTAAAGCAGCGTTGACTTACTAGCTTATCAACTGAAAGAACGCCTTGTAGCTTCTAGTCTGTAAAGCCTCAACTTGTTATTTCTAATATTTACAAAAACGACCAGTTTGTTCCAAGCCTTTTGAACTGAAGTGCTGGTGTTCCCTGCAGCAGGAGAGAGGTCACGAAGAGGAAGCCAGAGAATCACACGGATTGCTTCTTCCTCCAGCTCTAGGACTGAGATGGCGCCTCACCGCCCGAAAAGCAATGCAGCTGACTCTAATGAAATTCACTATCACCCACAGGCAGTAGCCAGACACACCTACTTTATTTTCAAAATTAAATTGTTTGATGACGGACAGATAAGGAACAGATGGCAGGGAAGGTGGAGATAACAATAGGCGAGTTTTCTGGGTTGATGGTTTTTACCCTATTCCTATCAGCGTTGACCAGAAATCAGAACATTATTCATTGATTTTGGAAATTACTTCAGTTTATTAAAGAAATATAAACCATCATTCTTAGCAAACTATCACAAGAAGAGAAAACCAAACACCGCATGTTCTCACTCATAGGTGGGAACTGAACAATGAGATCACTTGGACT
>NW_012115888.1:2681253-2686374 GCF_000951035.1 Colobus angolensis palliatus | reverse complement strand
AATAAAAAAAAAAAAGAAATATAATCAGAATAAAAAATAAACTTAAGGAGACCAGGAGTGGTGGCTCACACCTGTAATTCTAGCACTTTGGGAGGCCGAGGTGGGTGGATCATGAGATCAGGAGTTTGAAATCAACCTGACCAGCATGGTGAAACCCCGTCTCTACTAAAAATATAAAAATTAGTTGGGCATGGTGGTGTGTGCCTGTAACCCAGTTACTCTGGAGACTGAGGTAGGAGAATTGCTTGACCCCAGGAAGCAAAAGTTGCAGTGACCTGAGATAGCGCTACTGCACTCCAGCCTGGGCAACAGAGCAAGACTCTATCTCAAAAAAAAAAAAAAAAAAAAGACGACTTAAGGAATAATTAACTCATAATCCACTTCCTTAACGTAACAACTCAATTTTTCCCAGTCTTTGTCTATAATAATTCAGAGAAAATACTGCTTTTTTATATTTGATAACTAACCCTCATGTCATTTAACCAAATGGTTTGATACAAGATTTGAAGCTGCAGAGCTTCAATGAAAACATATCCATACTTATTAAATGGGACAAAGAGAAAGATTATTTAATGATAAAAGTATATAAGCTGCAAGAATGTATTACAGTCATGTTTATGCCAAAGTAGCAAAAAAGCTGAATACGTAAAGCAACAACTCATGCCAAGATAACTTAAAAACAAACAAATTATTCTAGGAGATTGTAATATCTCTCTTTCCGAGTCTACTAGGCCAAGCAGATAAAAATAAGGAAAAGTACGGTTTGAAAAAAATATAATAAACAACCTCAACATTATACATGACTTTATATCCAGCAGGAAATATATATTCTTTTGTGACTTTGGACATTTAGATGATTCCATCATATAACTGGCCACAAAGAAAACATTAACAAATTCCAAAAATTGGAAGTGGAAGTTTTGGAGGCCATATTCTTAGCTCTTATTCCAACAGAACTAGATCAACAATGTATGTATAGATATACCAAATTGAAGAAAGCTCTGCTTAAACTAGTAGTCGAACCTAATTTAATGTTATATGTTATTGGCAAGGAATAATAAATGATTTAGATCTTATATTAATTTAGAGCTTGTGAATAGAGGTACAATCAAGAGTACCAGGTGATTGAGAGATTAACATTTTATTGATGTATCTCATCTTTAGAGTACCTGGATTAGTCATCAATCCTGTGAAATATTCTCATAGGTTCAGAAAATCTCAGTAAGGAATGAACATTTGGATCCAAACAGATTACAAACCAAAATGAGCCTTCAATGTTATTTCTTTCTTTTTGGTGTGAAGGAAACAAGGACCGCTGTAACAATGGAGCTTTTCCAAAAGCCGTGATAAGATCTTCCTTCCGTGTCTGGAACTGCACCCTGAAGCGCTGGACTCTTACTCAGCACAAAGAGGAAACCAAGGCTTCCTTCCCGGGTCGACTGGCTTCCATGGACTGCAAAGCTGCCTTTTACAAAGCGCTCTGGATGCTGTCAGCCTAGGAACCATTTTCTGTTTCATTCCCCTTGGCATTAGACTAAACAAAGCACTGTGTTTCCATTTTAATACGTGGTCCCTTAAAAGACACTCTTCTCTACATCACAAGGATAAAGCAGTGTAGCTTATGCTTATTCAGCCTGTTCCATCACTATCACGATTATTTACATTAAATCAAAAATATAGTTCATAAGGTAACCAGTATGGGTTGGGTTGAGATGGGGCAGGAGTTGTCTTTGATGAACGAAATCTTTTAATTTCAGATAAAGAAAGTTACCCTGGTATGTCCCTGCTTAGTGACAATAAGAACATTTTATTTGATCCATTCAATAAACCTCAGAAAGGTAGGTTCTGAAGATGTCAGAGGGGTATAGATGGAGGCGTGGGGCTGTCTCTGATCCTGATGTGCAAACAAGGTGTCTGAAGTCTTTCCATATTTTAAATCCCCAGTTGTGAAGTGAGATCCATTAAGAAATTGAAGGTGAGATGACACTGGCTGGGTGTGAATCATCCCCTGGTAAAGCCCTGAGCTTCCAGAAGATGCCACATTGCAAGATATCTAAAAACACCCAGGGGACCGACTACAGAGTTTTGTTTTAAAATAAAACGGTTACCTTGGAAGATTGGAAAAACTTAAAGGTGGAGGCTTGCAAGCTCTTGCTTGTATCTTGCAGGCTTAAACACATGGAATTCTATTGCAACAGTGGTGTTGACAGAGCCAGTGTGTTTCCTTGAAAAAAGAAGCCACCCAAATTAATAATTATTATCTGGTGAGACCCTTAAATATTTCCCACTGATTCCTCCTTTTTTTCTCTCGCTTTTTTGTTTTGGTTTTTGAGACAGGGTCTCTGTCACTCAGGCTGGAGTGCAGTGGGCAGGATCACAGCTCATGACAGCCTCCACCTCCTGGGCTCCAGCAGTCCTCCCACCTCAGCCTCCCGAGTAGCCGAGACTACAGGTGTGTGCCACCATGCCCGGCTAATTTTTAAATTTTTTCTAGACATGGGGTCTCACTATGTTGCCCAGGCTGGTCTTGAACTCCTGGGCTCAAGGGATCCGCCTACCTCAGCCTCCCAAAGTGCTGGGGTTATAGGCATGAGCCAACGCGCCCCGCCTTTTTCTCTCCCTTTGTACCACCGCCTTACTGAGAGCTCCTGCACACGGGGCCTCTTTTCTTTGCAGTCCTGCTCTTTCATGGTGCGGCAGTGGGAGGCGAGGGTAGGGGAGATAGTGTCCATGATGAGCTCTCAGGTCCCTCATCTTGGCTCCTGAGCCTACTTCTCCACTGCTGGCCTGGCCAGGCCCTGGCATTCAAAAGATGAAAACACCAGGAGGCAGCAACAGAAGGAAGAGGAATTCGCACTCTGCCATCGCTCTACCACATGCTTCCATGGAGTGTAAGGTTAGGCCAGACCAGAACTGGGCTTTCCCTCAACCTCCTTTCTCACAAAGGGGAGCGAAGTTCGTTATATGCTTATCGGGAAGAAATCTGGTTTGGAAACTTGTGGAGTTGATTACTAGAGAATGAAAATATGCCCATGAGCCAGAGTTATTTCTCCCCATCATTGTTTGCTTATAACATAAAAGAAGTAGTAGTATTTATTGTCTCGTGTGTAGTAATTAAGTGAGAACAGATGCAGGCACACACATGAACTTTTTTAAAAAAAACTTCTTGAAAGGAAGCTATTCTTTTTTTTTTTTTTTTTTTTGAGATGGAGTCTTGCTGTGTTGCTCAGGCTGGAGTGCAGTGCCATGATCTCGGCTCACTGCAAGCTCCGCCTCCTGGGTTCATGCATTCTCCTGCCTCAGCCTCCTGAGTAGCTGGGAGTACAGGCACCCGCCCCCACACCAGGCTAATTTTTCGTATTTTTTAGTAGAGACAGGGTTCCATCGTGTTAGCCAGGATGGTCTCGATCTCCTGACCTTGTGATCTGCCCGCCTTGGCTTTCCAAGTTCTGGGATTACAGGTGTGAGCCACTGCACCCAGCCAAGGAAGCTATTCTAATGTCTAAAATAGCAGAAGCCAGGCGCAGTGGCTCACACCTGTAATCCCAGTACTTTGGAAGGCTGAGGCGGAGGATCACTTGGGCCCAGGAGTTCAAGACCAGCTTAGGCAATATAGTGAGACCCTGTCTCTACAAAAATTAGTAGGATGTGGTGGCACATGCCTGTAATCCTAGCTACTGGGGAGGCTGAGGTAGGAGGATTGCTTAAGCCCAAGAGGTCAAGGCTACCTTGAGCCAAGATAGTGTGCCACTCAACTCCAGCCTAGGCAATAGAATGAGACCTGTCTCTAAATAAGTAAAATAATGCTGAGCGTGGTGGCTCACGCCTGTAATCCTAGCACTTTGGGAGGCTGAAATAAGTGGATCACCTGAGGTCAAGAGTTCAAGACCACCCTGGTCAACATGGTGAAACCGGGTCTCTACTGAAAATACAAAAAAAGTTAGCTGGACATGGTGGCAGGTGACTAATCCCAGGTACTCAGGAGGGTGAGGCAGGAGAATCGCTTGAACCTAGGAGGCAGAGGTTGAAGTAAGCCGAGATGGCACCTCTACACTCCAGCCTGGGCGACAGAGCAAAAACTCTGTCTCAAAAAAACAAAACAAAGCAAAAATATGTAAAGTGGCAGAAATATCATTACTTAACAAACATCAGCTAATTATTTTATTATTATTATTATTATACATATTTTTGAGATGGAATTTTGCTTTTGTTGCCCAGGCTAGAGTGCAGTGGCACTATCTCAGCTCACCGCAACCTCCACCTCCCGGGTTCAAGCGATTCTCCTGTCTCAGCCTCCTGAGTATCTGGGATTACAGGCAGGTGCCACTACGCCTGGCTAATTTTGTATTTTTAGTACAGATGGGGTTTCTCCATGTTGGCCAGGCTGGTCTTAAACTCCCTGCCTCAAGTGATCCACCTGCCTAGGCCTCCCAAAGTGCTGGGATTACAGGCATGAGCCACCGTGCCCACCTATTTCATTATTTAAATATGCGATTTGATTATTTAGACCAGCTAACAAAATTGGGAACAAATAATATTCTGGTACAAGACAGGAAACAACAGAGTAAGAGCATTCATTTGGGTATAAGTTGAAGTTATTAAGGACAGCACTTCCTTCCATTATATTGTAATACTTGTAACAAATTTGCACTATAGTTAAAACTTGCAACCCAAGACACTTTAAATTCACGACTGCAGATGAGGTACAAGACGTCTGAGGAAGCTGAGGTCCATAGAATTCAGTAAACATGTAAGTTTGTATCTCTCAGGTGGGCTCTTTCCGCCTACCAGAAGAGCAAACTTTTAGGCTCAATTAGCAAAGGGTGTGCATAAAGGCCTTAGGCAGTTTCACTCTTCAGGAACTTTTTTTTTTTTTTTTTTTTTTGAGATGGAGTCTCAGTCTGTCACCCAGGCTGGAGTGCGGTGGCAATGGCACGATCTCGGCTCACTGCAACCTCCGCCTCCTGGGTTCAAGCAATTCTCCTGCCTCAGCCTCCCGGGTAGCTGAGATGACAGGCGCCCACCACCGCACCCGGTCAATTTTTGTATTTTTAGTAGAGATGGAGTTTTGCCAGGTTGGCCAGGCTGGTTTTGAACTCCTGACCTCAGCCTCCGAAGGTG
>NW_012115888.1:2671015-2680428 GCF_000951035.1 Colobus angolensis palliatus | reverse complement strand
AGATCTCCTGACCTCATGATCTGCCCACCTCAGCCTCCCAATGTGCTGGGATTACAGGCGTGAGCCATTGCGCCCAGCCTTTTTTCTTCTTTTATAAGGTTAGGGTCTCACTCTGTCGCCTGGGCTGGAGTGCAACGGTGCAATCGACACAGGATTTTTTGCTCCTTAGTTCAGCTAAAATCGGGTTCTTGTCTCACGACCAGGAAACACTAGGTATGTGGACACATTGAAGGGTGAGGAGGGCAGGTTTATTAGGCCAAAAGAAAGCTCTCAGCAAAGAAAGAAGGGGTCCTGCCAACAGGGTCCCACCTCACAGATTGAACACAAGGCCACCACATGAGCTGAAGAGGCCAAGCTCCTCCCCTTGCATAAGGTGCGAATTCTTGTTGGTTCCACCCCCCATTTCCCCAGTGTGCATGCGGGCCCTGGGTGTGAGCCACTCCACATTGATTTACTTCTCTTACTACATATGTGTTAAGGGATGGAATTTTTCACCATGGGCATGCTTAGGCAAGCCCCCTGTGCACAATGACCTGGGCAGCATTTGGCTGTCTCCTGCCTCTATCATAATTACAGCTTACTGCAGCCTAGAAATCCTGGGCTCAAGGTCCTCCAGCCTCAGCCTCCCGAGTCGCTGGGACTACAAGTGTGCACCACCACATCTAAGTAATTTTTAATATTTTTGTACAGACCGAGGTCTTACTATGTTGCCTAGGCTGGTCTTGAACTTCTGGACTCAAGCACTCTTCCTACCTTGGCCTCCCACAGTGCTGGGATCACAGGCTTGAGCCAGTGTGCCTGGCTCGTGTCTGATTTTTCAGAAAGGTGTTTTAAAAGGATTTCTCAGGAGCAGGTGGAAAAAGAAGTTTCTTTTTTTTTTTTGAGGCAGAGTCTCGCTCTGTCGCCCAGGCTGGAGTACTGTGGCCGGATCTCAGCTCACTGCAAGCTCCGCCTGCCGGGTTCACGCCATTCTCCTGCCTCAGCCTCCCGAGTAGCTGGGACTACAGGCGCCCGCCACCTCGCCCAGCTAGTTTTTTGTATTTTTTAGTAGAGACGGGGTTTCACTGTGTTAGCCAGGATGGTCTCGATCTCCTGACCTCGTGATCCGCCCGTCTCGGCCTCCCAAAGTGCTGGGATTACAGGCTTGAGCCACCGCGCCCGGCCGAAAAAGAAGTTTCTTAAACCCTTTGTGTATCACAAGCCAGGAAACTATGAACTAGAATTGAGCATAGTTTGTTGTGATTAACAATTGTTTTCAAACCTGGCTATATTAAAAAAACTACTCAGAGTGTTTTAAAGAATACTGATGTGATGCTGAAATATTTAGGGGCGGCACACTGATGCCTGTCACTTACTTTGAAATGTGTTAAAAAATAAGATGGGGCCAGGCGCAGTGGCCTATAATCCCAGCACTTTGGGGAGGCTGAGGTGGGAGGATCACTTGAGCCCAGCAGTTCGGGACCAGTCTGGGCAACATGGCAAGACCCTGTCTCTACAAAAAATTTTAAAATTAGCCAGGGATGGTGTCCTATGTCTGTAGTCCCAGCTCCTCGGAAGGCAGGAGGATTGATTGAGCCTGTGAGGTTGAGGCTGCAGTGAGCCAAGATTGCACCACTGCACCTCATCCTGGGCAACAGAGTGAGACTCTGTCTCAAAAAAAAAGAAAAGAAAAGAAAAAAAAGATGGGCTGAGGGATAGCTAGAGGACTGGCTAGATGAATAGGCATGTGATAGGAGAAGTATTGTAAGATGCTAATTGGAGAATATAGGTTTAGGGTGAACATGCGTTTACTGCAACATTATTTTTCTGCATGTTTGAACCTTTCATAATATGTTATGCAAAATAAGTATAGGAAATATGTAATATTTACAATAAAAATCAGAAATGATGGAATACATAGTGGATCTAGTATTCCACTATGTGGACAAATGAATTAGTACATTTTAAAATTAGATTTCGGAACTCTTTTTGAAGAAAAAATAAGCAAGAAAGAACAAAGAACTAGAAAATATAAAATTATGAGGTGTATGGGATGGTCACAGGAAGAATCCCAGAAAAATAGAAAAATGAAAGTTGAGAAAAGGATATCTTCGAAAAACAATAAAGGAGAAATAAAGGAGATGGAAAAAGGTACATGCTGGGTTTCTCTCTCCCTTCCCTTATTGACGAAAGCTGAGTTTCAAGGGGTGGATCCAACACTGGCATTTTTTTGAAAGCTCCCCAGGTGACTTTAATGTGCATCCAGGGCTGAGAATTGCTGGTTGAGAGAAGGCACCTTGGGAGACTAAAATGCTTTAAAAAACAAAACAGTTATAAGAGTATGGAAATCATGAAAATGAAGCAAATTTTAACAACTTGAACTTTCTTTAGGTTCTGAAAGATTGACTTTTATCTATTGGTAACTTCTCAATTGAAATAAAAATAAGGCTGGGCGTGGTGGTTCATCCCTGTAATCCTAGCACTTTGGGAGGCTGAGGAGGGTGGATTACCTGAGGTCAGGAGTTCGAGACCACTCTGGCTAACACGGTGAAACCCCACCTCTACTAAAAATTAAAAAAATTAGCCGGATGTGGTGGCGGGTGCCTGTAGTCCCACCTACTCGGGAGGCTGAGGCAGGAGAATGGCGTGAACCTGGGAGGCCCTGGAGCTTGCAGTGAGCTGAGATCGCGCCGCTGTACTCCAGCCTAGACGACAGAGCGAGACTCCATCTCAAAAAAAAAAAAAAAAAACCTCAAGGGGGCCGGGTGTGGTGGCTCGCACCTGTAATCCCAGCACTTTGGGAGGCCGAGGAGGGTGGATCATGAGGTCAGGAGATGGAGACCATCCTGACCAATATATGGTGAAACCCCATCTCTACAAAAATACAAAAAACTAGCCGGACGTGGTGGTGCTTGCCTGTAGTCCCTGCTACTTGGGAGGCTGAGGCAGGGGAATTGCTTGAACCTGGGGCAGAGGTTGCAGTGAGCCTAGATTGCACCACTGCACTCCAGCCTGGTGACAGAGCAAGACTGTCTCAAAAAAACAAAACAAAACAAAACAAAATAAAAAACCCAAAAAACTTCAAGTGAAGAGAGAGACACCAACATGGGATGATGTCGTGCGAACATGAAGGCCAAGAGTGGGATGATGCTGTCTACAAGCCATGGAGAGAGGCCTGAGCAGTCCTTTCGCTCACAGCCTGACTCCTTGACCTTGGTCTTCCTTGCCTCCAAAACCGGGAGCAGATAAATGCCTGTGGTTAGGCCACCCAGTCTGTGGTGCTTACAGCAGCCCGAGTGGCGAAGACACTGTGTGTCCATCTGATGTTTGCTTCTCCACCTCCATTGTGTTTAACCCTTGCCCTCAGACAGGGCTCTAGATCTGATGAAGGGATGTGATGCATTTCAGGGTCCGGGTATATTTCAGTGCCACCTTCACTGTTTCCTGCTGGAGGAACTGTCCAGCTCTTCTTCCCAAAGTCCCTTTATGGTGTCTCAAATCAGGTGGCTCTTTCAGGACTATAGTGGTTTCTCTGTATAGCTCCAGGTCTGAGGGAATTATGTCAACTCTCTTTCTCACAGTTTATATACAGTTTTAATTTTTGTCCTCACAGTTTTTTTCTCTTTGGTCTTTATGGCTTTTATTTTATTTTTATTTTTTCTGAGATGGAGTTTCGCTTTTGTTGCCCACGCTGGAGTGCAATGGCACGATCTGGGCTCACTGCAACCTCCGCCTTCCAGGTTCAAGTGATTCTCCTCCCTCAGTCTCCCGAGTAGCTGGGATTACAAGCACTCACCACCATGCTTGGCTACTTTTTTTTTTTGTATTTTTAGTAGAGATGGTGTTTCGCCATGTTGGCCAGGCTCGTCTCAAGTTCCTGACCTCAGGTGATCCACCCACCTTGGCCTCCCAAAGTGCTGGGATTACAGGCGTGAGCCACCACGCCTAGCCCCTTATGACTTTTAGTTAAAACACAGGTTTCCAGTAATCTAGGTGAGATCTTTTTCTCTCCATCATCGTCATTGAGCTTATGTCCTATATTTGTAATGCAGTTAGATTTAGTGTCACAGCCTGAAATCCATCCTTCAATTCCCTAACATCTTGGCTGAGTTTTTAAAAAAATTTCATAGAGTAAACTTCACTTTCAAAAGAGTACAGTACAGTGGGTTTTGATAAATGCATAGTGGCACGAATCTGTCACTAGCATAGCATACAGAACAGTGTATGCTTTGGGTGATGAAATACACTATGCTATGTATTTCATCACCCAATGAATGTCCCTGTGTGGTCCCTTTGTAGTCAACTATTTCCATTCTCCTATCTCCTGGAAATTGTCAACTCTTTTCACTGGTCTCTTATTTTGATAAATTTAATCTTTTTTGGTGGATGTTCTTCCACTTTTTGGTTTGAGGCAGAAGACTAAAATGGAGTTTCCTTACATTTTTGGTCTTTTGCTGTTTTTGGTGGACTTCAGTGAATGCAGTGGAGTCAACATGACTCTCCTCTGTCATCTCTAAGCAGACATTTAAAGAAGACTTTTGGTGACATTTAAATTTGCTTTTGCCAGCCGTGGCGGCTCATGCCTGTAATCCCAGCACTTTGGGAGGCCGAGGCGGGCGGATCACCTGAGGTCAGGAGTCCAAGACCAGCCTGCTCAGCATGGTGAAACCCCCATCTCTACTAAAAATACAAAAAGTTAGCTAAGCCTGGTGGTTGGCGCCTGTAATCCCAACTACTTGGGAGGCTGAGGTAGGAGAATCGCTTGAACCTGTAAGGCCTCAGAGGTTGCAGTGAGCCAAGATCGCGCCACCGCACTCCAGCCTGGGCGACAAGCGTGAAACTCCGTCTCAAAAAAAAAAAAAAAAAAAAATCCTTTCTAATTTTTTCTGAGGCAGCTCTGTTGCCCAGGCTGGAGATAGATGGTGTGATCTCAGCTCACTGAAGCCTCAACCTCCCAGCCTCAAGCAGTCTTCCCACCTCAGCCTCCTGAGGTTGAGTCTATAGGTGTACAACACCATACCCGCTAATTTACAGTTTTTTTTTTTTCAAAGATGACATCTCTGTATGTTGCCCAGGCTGGACTGGTCAAGCCATCCTCCTGCCTCACCTCCCAAAGTGTTGGGATTACAGGTGTGTGAATCACTGCACCTTTCCTGAATTTCCATTTTTCAGATAAGCTCAGGTGAGGAATTTAAGAGTAAAGATTCATGATGAAACAAATATGATATCGTAGATTATCTTAAGATTCTCTGCATGCCAATAGTTTAGTTTAATTCAATCAAAAACAGTTAGAAAAATACATTGTCAAGCACTGAGTATGGGACGTTCCCATAGTCTGTGGGGCATAGTGAGGCATAAAATTGTAATTATAATCCAGTGTGGTAAGTGCGACGCCAGGAACATGGATACACAGATTCACTGGAGTGGCGTCTGAACACCAGATTCTAGAAGAGTAATTCTACACTGATTAGCAACCACTGGCTTTAAAGGTGAGATTTGTTACTTTCAGAAGCTGATTTCATCTGGGACAGACACAATTGCTCCCAGCGCCAATGAAACCAAGGTTTCAGGACCAATCCCACATTTAAGGTTTGTTTTTTTAAAATTAATTAATTAATGATTTTTCAGACAAGGTCTCCCTGTGTTGCCCAGGCTGGTCTCGAACTCCTGGGCTCAAGGGATCCTCTTGCCTTTGACTCCCAAAGTGCTAGGATTATAGATTTGAGCCACTGCGCCTGGCCTCCAAATTTAGTTTTATTCTGGGGGTTGACAAACTCTTTTGGAAAGAGTCAGAAAATAAATATTCTAGGCTTTGTGGGCCACACTCAGTCTTTGCCATGGGCTGAAGTTGGCTGACCCTCGTTGTGTTCTAGAGCACACACAGTGAGTCATGCTGCACTGCTCTCTGAATCTTAGGCATGGCCCTAAAGCCATCAGAAGAGATCTCAGATAGGAATGTCATTCAAAGAGAACCACATTTCAAACATGTTGAAGTGTGGTGGACTGTGTTTTTCTTCTCATTGGCTGTCCTGTCTGGGGGGTTGAACGCATCCACTGCTGCCATGAGGTTGCTCTGTCTACGCTGTGGGTGAATTTACTTCCCCACACACTGATCTCAAGCATGGTCACATGGCCTGCTTCCATAAAATGTGAGTGGGAATGTGGTGTGCCTCTTCCCAGTGGATACTGAAGAGCCATTGCGTGGTCTTGTCATTTGCCTTCTCCTTCCCCAAGATCAACATGGCCCAGGTGAGCTTGATCCTAGAATGAAGACACACAGAGCAGAGTCACAGCTCTCAATCGACCTGGAAAATAAAAAGAAATGAAACCTTTGTTCTTAGAGGCCTATGAGAATTTTTTTTTTTTTTTGGCTGCCACTGCATAATCTAAGAAAGCTGACTAGTACACAAAGACACGTGTACCCACTGAAGCTATTTCAGTCCGGTCCCATATGTCTGAGCTAAGCAGGCATAGATCAAAATCATGGAGTACATTTTAACTTATGAATAAACTGTGACAATATAATTCTCAAATTATTTTTTTTTAAGAGATGGTAGTCTCACTCTGTGGCCCAGGCGGTCCCAATCCTCCTGCCTCAGCCTCCCAAGATGCCGAGATTATAGGAATAAGCCATCACACTTGGCCTATAATTCTCAATTTTTAATTTTGTCTATAAAGTTGCTTCATTTTAAAGAAGAGGTAAAGCTTGCTATAGATTGCTCAGAGTTCTAAGCAAGGAAAGTTAGTAAAGTAGAATGAACAGGCCGGGTGTGGTGGCTCATGTCTATAATCCCAGCACTTTGGGAGGCTGAGGTGGGCGAACTAGTTGAGGCTAGGAGTTCGAGACCAGCCTGGGTAATATGATGAGACCATGTCTCTACAAAAATGCAAAAATCAGCCAGGCATGGTGGCAGACACCTATAGTCCCAGCTACTGGGATGACTAAGGCAGGAGGATCCCTTGAGCCCGGGAGGTGGAGGTTGCAGTGACCTAGATCGCACGCCACTGCACTCTGGCCTGGGTGACAGAGTAAGACCCTGTCTCAAAAAAAAAAAAAAAAAAAAAAAAATCTAAAAAAAAAAAAAAAAAAAAAAAGAACCGGTATGCATATCAAACTAGTGTCAGAATAGCTGATTCTCCAGGAAACCCAGAGAACAGTGAACTCAACAAAATTGTTGCTATAAAAATAATCTGTTTTTATGCATAAAGGAGAGCTAAAAATGAATTAGCAACACCGAAACTATTTCCAAAGAATGATCTGTAAATAATAAGCATAGTTTTAATTACTAGACCAAATGATAAAAGCCATCCATAGTGCTGGGCCCCACTGGGGGCCGTTTCAGAGCATCAATTGCTCGCAGGTGACTATACCTTCCAGTGTTAAGATCTGTGTCTTTAGATTCCAGAGTCAATTCAGGATTTCGTCCCTGCCAGTTAATGGATATCCATGATGAACTTTTCATGCTGGGTGCGCTTTTGCAGATTGCTCTTACGGAATTTACATATTGATTAACAGTAGTAACTGACATTTACTGAGTAGTTGCATGTGCTAAGTATTGTGTTAAGTGCTTCAGGCGACTTCTTCAAGATCAAGGGTACCCTTAACCCTGGACCAACTGTAAAGCAGGTACTGTTATTAATTACTTCTAGCTGCAAAATGAGGAAGCTTAGGCGTAGAGACATTAAGTAATTTACCTGAAGCTTCACAGCTTGCAGTCAGGATGTGAATTCAGGTCGGTCTGACCCTGGACCTCATGCTCTGGCTTGGAGGACACCCCACCTTGTGTTTAACTGCCTCTGCTGCTGCTGCAAGGCCATGGGACCTCATAAAAGCTAAATGAGATCACATCTGGGAGAGACCTTTGAAAACTGCCACACACTGTGCAGATCGTAAGGTTTGAAGGTGAACTCTTTTTTTTTTTTTTTTTTGAGATGGAGTTTTGCTCTTGTTGCCCAGGCTGCAGTACAATGGCGCGATCTTTGCTCACTGCAACCTCTGCCTCCTGGGTTCAAGAGATTCTCCTGCCTTAGCCTCCCATGTTGCTGGGATTACAGGCACCCACCACCATGCCCAGCTAATTTTGTATTTTTAGTAGAGATGGGGTGTCCCCATGTTCGTCAGGCTGGCCTCGAACTCCTGACCTCAGGTGATCCACCCACCTCAGTCTCCCAAAGCAGTAGGATTAGAGGCGTGAGCCACCACGCCTGGCCAAAAGTGAACTGTTTTTATAACTCCAAATTGTCCAGGGGAAATAATAAACAGCCACATTGGCAGGTCCAGGAGGGAGAAATGTCAAGGTGTGTGCAGTGTGGGGTCTCTTCTTGGTATAATTAAGGGATGAAGAAGTCCTGTTCATCCCAGAAGCTGGAGCTGGGGGGGACTCAATCCCAACTGAATTTACAAGGGAGAGCTTGTCTTCTGGCCTCACATCTACTCCCAGAGTGAATTCGTTAGCACAACAGCTCATATTTTCTAGGGTAAGCATAATATGTGGCCTGAAAACGAACCCCCAGAGACCAGTTCCTTTGACTTCCTACAGCTGATTTATAGGATCAAATGTCTAGCATTTCAGGCTGATTTTAAAAATGGAAACCAGTCAGGAGACAGAGGGTGCCTCTGGGATCTGAAACTGGTTTTCGTCCTCTTTTCAAGTAAGAACAAACTTAGGAGATTTATATTTAAACCACTTAGTTGGAAACCTCATGAAGGACGAGCTAAGATTTGAAAGTGGAAGGTGAGAAGCAAATGCATTTTCTGGGTTATTGCAGGGAGAGTGCGTACTCCACTCAGCTCAGGAGAGCTTGCAGCCAGGCTTTCAGGGGCTGGATTTAAGTCAACATGTTTCATGCACTGGTGGTTTTCCAAAGCGGGGTCCCAAATCCACGAGCTAGCCCAGAACATAGCTCTGATTTTTTATGGAGTTGGGCCATCTGTGACTTTTACAGGCCTGGGAATGTAATAGGGTGCTTAACTGTGAAAGGCTTAAGATCAGAGGTGGGAGAGGAGAGACAGGAATAGAAGAGAGGGAGACAAATGAATGAAGGAGAGAAGGAAGGAAGAAGCTTAGGATTTGAGAAGGATGAGGAATATGTTGCCCTCAACATCAGGGTGGAAAATAAGCCAAAATCGAAAGGCAGTCAAAAAAATCTAGTATTGAATTATCAACAGCATATTTGTTCTTTCACCTAAGATTCTTGTTCTTTTAATTTCCAACTTCAAGGTATGCAAATAGGCTTGCAATGAATCATGGAAATACAAGGCTGACAGAGCCTCTTAGGCAAAATTACTAGACGTTAATCAGAAGAGGATCAGAAATTTCTCTATAATGATTGATTGTTGGAATACAGAGCAATTTATGAGTGATTCCTTATTTCTCTTAGGAGTCAGTGTCACTAAATAGAACATGCCCATAAACATTAAAAAAAATATATAT
>NW_012115888.1:2667637-2670435 GCF_000951035.1 Colobus angolensis palliatus | reverse complement strand
AGCCTGGGCAACAGAGCCAGACCCTGTGTCAAAAAAAAAAAAAAACAATTAAAGAAAAAGAAAAAACTAAGTCCTAGTCTAACTACCTTTTGACTTTCAGGGAATCCAGATTGTTACTCAATTTAGAAATTTAGGCCGAGTGCGGTGGCTCACGCCTGTAATCCCAACACTTTGGGAGGCTGAGGTGGGTGGATCACCTGACGTCAGGAGTTTGAGACCAGCCTGGCCTACGTGGTGATACCCCGTCTCTACTAAAAATACAAAAAATTAGCCAGGCGTGGTGGCATGCACCTGTAATCCCAGTTACTCGGGTGGCTGAAGCAGTAGAATCACTTGAGCCTGGGAGGCAGAGGTTGCAGTGAGCTGAGATTGTGCCACTGCACTCCAGCCTGGGCGACAGAGCAAGACGCCATCTCAAAAATAAATAAATAAAATAAAATAAAATAGAAGTTTAATAAATTGCAAAATTCTAAAGTTTTACAATGAATTCTAATTCTGATTTAGTGAGAATTTTAATACATCCTGAATTATTTCCTTTATTTAAAAATTAGCATGTTTATGGTACTGTATATCATATGCATCCCTTGTTTTCTCATTGTTGTTTTACCAAGGAAAGCAAGCATGCTTTCAGCATTAGGATATGTTTGATGAGCATGTCATCCACTTGGTAGTAATGAGGCTCCGAACCAGCTTGCATGTGTTTACCAGACTTAGTAAGAGATAAAAACATCCTATTCTAGTCCATGGAAAAGGAAGAACTAGAGTCTTGGACTTGCTTTCATCAGCTCTACTTCTGCCAGGATTTTGGCTCTTGAGGCTGTATCAAATGACAAGAGTTGGCTTTTAACATAAAAGTTCCAGTCATTGCCATTATAGAAATGCTGCCTATATTCACTTCTACCACCCACGCTTTTGAAAATTGGCAGCAGAGGGAAACTCGAACTACTCTTTAGAAACATGTAATAGAAGGAGGAGAAGTTTATCTTATAATTGTGGGAGGAAACGGCTGAGGAAGTGTCAAACTGCATAAATCCAACAGAAGGGCGAGGCCGCACTCCACTCTGGTTGACTGCTGCGGATTATGAGGTAGCCGACATAGAGACGGGCATTTTCATCCACATACAAAGCATACATGAATTTGAGTGGAAATAGTGATGGAACAGATTTGTGCTGATCTCTAGTGGTCTGAATTTACAAAATGGAACTAATCTTTGCAGTGTTCAAGCAAAGTCTGAAGAAGGTGATTTTGGGAATGCCACGGGGGTTCTTGCGTCTGATTGGAATTTGGACTCAGTAACGCTACTTACCCTGAGATTTTGTGAATTGCATGCCCCAGGCCTCAACAGACCTGCATTTTATATGCAAGAAGCACATGGCTGACATTCCATGTGTGTACCTGGTCCACAGTGAGATTCTAAGTAAATGTGATTAATGAATCTGAGCTAACATGAAAACTGATGATGTGAAATCTAAGGCTTTCCTGCTTTCTCCAGTGGAATATTCTTACTCTTCTGGAAACCGTGCACCCACTTGGTGATTTAACCAAAACAAAGCATTCTATTGGGGGGTTTCTCAAGTAGGAGAGGAGACCGAGCTCCTGAAAGATTTCACATATCTCTATAAACTCCACTCCCAAATTAGTTGCATTCCGGAGGGCAATGCTTTGTGCAACTTTCGTGACTGTGGGGAATGATGTCTGTGGAGAATCAGAGGGTCCCTCTGTCTCTGTCTTTCTGGATTTACAGTGGGTTTTGTATGTCAATGTGTATAGTATGGAGAAGATGGGGGCAGCAAGTGATACCTGAGCATCTCCCCCTCCCCGTGAAGTCTGTTTCTTTGGTCATGAAAGAGGGCACTCATGCATGATCGATGGCTCATCTAAGCGCCATAATAAATCTCCGATGGATCTTTCCACCCCTCATCAGACTCCAGCTCCTCCCTTAACTCCCTTCCCAGGGAAATTCCTTTGGCTCCGTGCCTCAAGGTGAATAAATAGGCAGGAAGAGTGGGGCGGGCTTCAGGGACATGCCTGTACTCTTCTTTCAGGAGGAAACTGCATCTGAAACCTAAGCCAGGATGTGCCTGTCATGCGCCGCTGCCGCTGTTGAGAGAGAGACTGTTATAACCCGGAGGACAAAGAAGACAGTGAGGGGGAAACCCCGCTGTGAGAATGTGTGTAAATACTGCGAGCATCATCTAACCATGCCTCTTTTCTGAAAAAGTCATGGTGCTTGACTGAAACCCACTCAGATGGTCTAGAAGCAGATCCAGATCTTAGATACTAGAAAGTATCTAAGTGGCAGTGCAATTTTCTGCAATGATAGGCCTGTTTAATATCTGCAGTGACCCGGACGATAGCCACTAGCCACAGGTCACTACTGAGCACTTGAAATGTGACTAGTGCCACTGAGGAATTGGCTTTTTAGTTTCATTGACTTCTAATTAATTTACATTTGCGTATTTATTTTTTAATTTAAATTAAAATGTGCAGAACTGCACACGGCTAGTGGCTGCCACATCAGGTGGCATGGTTTACAGGCATCTGTATAGGAGGCAGCTTAGACTGCTGCTCTGGAAAGACTGGCTCTCGCTTTCCTTTTTTTTTTTTCTTTGAGACAGTTTTGCTCTGTTTCCCAGGCTGAAGTGCAGTGGCATGATCTTGGCTCACTGCAACCTCCACTCACTGGGTTCAAGAGACTACCATGCTCCTCCTGAGTAACTGGGGTTACAGGCATGCCTCACCACGCCTGGCTAATTTTTTTTTTTTTTTTTTGACGGAGTTTTGCTCTTCTTGCCCA
>NW_012115888.1:2660060-2666864 GCF_000951035.1 Colobus angolensis palliatus | reverse complement strand
TTGAAACGGAGTCTGCCTCTGTCTCCAGGCTCGCATGCAGTGGCGTGATCTCGTCTCACTGCAACTTCCGCCTTCCGGGTTCAAGTGATTCTCCTGCTTCAGCCTACCGAGTAGCTGGGACTATAGGCACCCGCCACCATACACAGCTAATGTTTGTATTTTTAGTAGAGTTGGCCAGGCTGGTCTTGATCTCTTGACCTCAGGTGATCCACCCGCCTCGGCCTCCCAAAGTGCTGAGATTACAGGCCTGAGCCACGGCGCCTGGACTACCCTTTCTTTCATCTCAAGGCCGATCAACATAACTGTAGTCAAACAGCTTGGAGACACCCTTGGCTTCATCAGGATTCCTGCGGTGTTAACAACCCTACTCATAGCACTTGGAAGGAGGACCTGAGCTGCCCTGAAACTTCTCATCCATCATCCCTGGATTTCTCCTCTCTCAGTCAGTGACACTTAGAAATCATGGGAAGAGGCTGGGTGCAGTGGCCCATGCTTGTAATGCCAGCATTTTCGAGGGGCGGATATGGAAGGATCACTTGAGTCCAGGAGTTCAAGGCTGCGGTGAGCTATGATAGCGTCAACCTGGGCAACAGAGTGAGACCCTGTTTCCAAAAAAAAAGAAAAGAAAAGAAAAAGAAAAAAAGCAAGAAAGCAGATCACCTTGAAGCTTTATTGCTCTATATCATAGGTGAGAACACTGGGGCCTGGAGAGTTAAAATGACCTGCTCGTGGTCACACAGGTAGAAACAGAAAACTGCAACCAGTTTGGCCGCTTCCAGCCGAGAGCTGTTTTCTCCTGTCACACTGCATCCCCAGAGGTGTCAAATTCCACAAAGATAAGATTAACATTAACCAGCATACGACTGCAGGACGGTGTAACAATGCCCCTAAAAATGCAATTTAATTTTTATTAATTAATGTATTTATTTTGAGACAGAGTCTCGCTCTGTCACCCAGGCTGGAGTGGGGTGGCGTGATCTTGGCTCACTGCAACCTCTGCCTCCCGGGTTCAAGCGATTCTCCTGCCTCAGCCTCCTGAGTAGCTGGGATTACAGGCGCACCACCACCACACTTGACTGATTTTTTGTATTTTTAGCAGAGACGGGGTTTCACCATGTTGGCCAGGCTGGTCTGAAACTCTTGACCTCAGGTGATCCACCCACCTCAGCCTCCCAAAGTGCTAGGATTACGGGTGTGAGCCACCATGCCTGGCCTAATTTAATTCGATGCAATTTTTTTTTCCCCCTCAAGACAGAGTCTTGATCTGTTGCCCAGGCTGGAGTGTAATGGCATGATCTTGGCTCACTGCAACCTCTGCCTCCTGGGTTCAAGCAATTCTCCTGCCTCAGTCTCCTGAGTAGCTGGAACTACAGGCTTGCGCCAACACGGTCGCCTAATTTTTTGTATTTTTAGTAGAGATGGGGTTCCACCGTGTTGACCAGGCTGGAATGTGATGTAATTTTAAGGGGTCGGATTCCCTCCTGTGTGTGCCAGTCCTTCAAGGTTGCCAGAAGAGGCCCTAACCCAACCTGGCCATGCTCAATCATGGCGGTATCATCTATGACAGCTTTCAAACTGCAATGGCAGATTTGTGGTCTTGGCTCGTAAAACCTAAAGTATTTACTACCCAGCCCTTTGTAGAAAATGTGCTCACTCCTGATGTAAACTAAGATGTGGCGAAAGGTGTATTCATCTCTTATTGCTGCTGTAACCGATTACCACTAACTTAGTGGCTTGAAACAAATAAATTTATTAGCGTACAGTTCCAGAAGTCAGAATTCTGACAATGGATCTTACTGGGCTAAAATCAGGCATCAGTCAGCAGTGTCACTCCTGGTGGCCTAGGACAGGGCACTTCCTTGCCTCTTCCAGCTTCTAGAGGTCACCTGAATCCCTTGGTTTATGGCCACATCCTCCGTCTTAAAAGACAATATGGAACATCTTTATTTTTATTATTAATTAATTAATTTATTTATTTATTTATTTTGAGACAGAGTCTAGCTCTGTTGCCTAGGCTGGAGTGCAGTGACGTGATCTTAGTTCACTGTAGCCTCAGTTTCCTGGGCTCAAGTGATCCTCCCACCTCAGCCTCCCAGGTAGCTGGAATTACAGGCATGCACCACCACACCCACTCACTTTTGTATTTTTCGTAGACACCAGGTTTCACCATGTTGCTCAGGCTGGTCTGGAGCTCCTGGACTCAAGCAGTTCACCCACCTCAGCCTCCCACAGGGCTGGGATTACAGATGTGAGCCACTGCGCCCAGCCAAGTATGGGACATCTGTAAATCTCAAGGCCATTAGAGAATCTCAGGCCAAAAAAATAAAAGAAAGAAAAGAAAAAAAATACATCTCAAGACCTGTTTATTATCACCTTAATTTGAGCTCTCTTAGTTTGACTTCTCTTTACTGTGTAATGTAACGTATTCAGGGTTCTGCAGATTAAGATGTGGACTGGCCGGCCGCGGTGGTTCAAGCCCGTAATCCCAGCACTTTGGGAGGCCGAGATGGGCGGATCACGAGGTCAGGAGATCGAGACCATCCTGGCTAACATGGTGAAACCCTGTCTCTACTAAAAAATACAAAAAACTAGCCGGGCGAGGTGGCGGGCGCCTGTAGTCCCAGCTACTGGGGAGGCTGAGACAGGAGAATGGTGTAAACCTGGGAGGTGGAGTTTGCAGTGAACTGAGATCTGGCCACTGCACTCCAACCTGGGCAACAAAGCAAGACTCTGTCTCAAAAAAAAAAAAAAAAAAAAAAAAAAAAAAAAAAAAGGATGTGGACATGGTTTTTTGTTTTGTTTTGTTTTTTAATGGAATTTTGCTCTTGTTGCCCAGGCTAGAAGGCAATGGTGCGATCCCGGATCACCACAACCTCTGCCTCCTGGGTTCATGCGATTCTCCTGCCTCAGTCTCCTGAGTAGCTGGAACTACAGGCTTGCGCCAACACGGTCACGTAATTTTTTGTATTTTTAGTAGAGATGGAGTTTCACTTGGTCAGGCTGGTCTCGAACTCTTGACCTCAGGTGATCTGCCCGCCTCAGCCTCCCGAAGTGCTGGGATTGCAAGCATGAGCCACCGAGCTTGGCCGAATGTGGACATCTTTAAATGGGGCTAAAATTCAGGCTGGCACCTGAAGACCGTGTGGCACAAAGCCTCCCACAGGGGCATGGTGTTTGTAATGAGCGCTATGGGGGTGGTCAGAATGTCATTGCTGATTTTGTCAGACATTCACATCATGTCCTTGAATGAGTTAGTTAAGGACTGGCTTAGATTCCTTGTTACTACACTGGCAACAGTAATAGATAATTCACACAACTGTTTGGTGATTAAATAATTTATGTAACATTTGTTGTATGTGCCCTCAACAACTCTAATACTACTCCAGAAGTACCACTTTCTGTTTTCTCACAGGCTATGTGGTAGCTCCCCAGCGACGGCCTTTTTTGTAAAGATGTTGCCTGGAAGTCCACAGCCTTCCTTTCTCTCCTATTGAGAAGACGTTGCCTTGATTTGTTTGCATTTTCTTCCCCTATAATAGCTTGTGTCTGGCCAGGCGGGGTGGTTCACGTCTGTAATCCCAGCACTTTGAGAGGCTGAGGCAGGCAAATCACTTCAGCCCAGGAGTTCAAGACCAGCCCGGGCAACACAGCAAGACTGTCTCTACAAAAAATATAAAAATTAGCCAGGCGTGGTGGTGCACACCTGTAGTCCCAGTTACTTTGCAGTTTGATGTGGGAGGAACACATGATCCCAGGAGACTGAGGCTGCAGTGAGCTGAGATCTCTCCACTGTACTCCAGCTTGGATGAGGGAGTGAGATCCTATCTTAAAACAACGTCAACAAAGAAACAAACAAAAACAAAAAACAGAAATAGCATGTATCTAGTTATACAATGCTAGATAATCATTATTCCACTCCCTGACTTTTTTTTTTTTTTTTTTTTTGAGATAGAGTCTTGCTCTGTTGCCTAGACTGGAGTGTAATGGCAGCGATCATGGTTCACTGCAGCCTTGAGCTCCCAGACTCAAGCAATCCTCCCACCTCTCAGTCTCCCTAGTAGCTGGGACTAAAGCACATGCCACCACGTGCAACTAATTTTTATATTTTTTGTAGAGGTGGGGTTTCACCGTGTTGCCTAGGCTGGTCTTGAACTCCTGGGCTCAACCGGTCTGCTTGCCTCAGCCTCCCAAAGTGCTGGGATTATAGACGTGAGCCACTGTGCCCGGCTGCCCAGCTATTTAATTTTCTTTTTTTAAAGAAGGGGTCTCGCTATGTTGCCCAGGCTGGTCTTGAACTCCTGGCCTTAAGCTATCCTCCCTCTGTGGCCTCCTAAAGTGCTGGGATTACAGGTGTGAGCCACTGTGCCTGGTACATGACTTTTGTTTTTTTTTTAAATAGTATTCTATGCAACAATTTTTAACAAATTGTGTAAACACGTCATCTAGCATTACATTAGATGTGAGATTGATGCTGAGGCTTTGCAGACGCTTGCTGTGGCTGGCAATTCTGTGACCACTTGGACTATGTGCCATCGACATCCACAGCTGCCGGTTGCTGGCCCTGCCCTGCTTCATCTTTTAGAAACAAAGAGCTGTGCCCCTCATCTCATTCATTCCACTCAGGGCCAGGTGGGTCAGAGGAAAAAATACTGTGGAGGAACTGAGCTAGGCTCTTCCTCTATATGGTGTCTTTCTGGAAGTTTATGTATTTTCTTTACAGCTGAGGTTCTAGGTACAGAGATACATTGCATGAAACCTTTATAACTGAATCTTCACTATGGTACCAATCAGTAGGTGAACTCCAGAAAAAGGCCCAAGTTTAACCATTCTCAACACTGTCTTATTATCAGAATTCTAAATAGCGTGCGACCCTATATGTGATCTGCAGTAAGACAAGCTTCCCCTGACAAATTGGTTGTGCAAGGAAGAGAGATTCCTTGAGATTGAAGGCTCTCCCTCTGGGTGAAGGTTACATAGCTAGAGTTAGGAAGAGAAAGTTCTTTTGTTCCTTAAAGCCAACATAGATATCAAATCCTTCACTTTAAGCTTATGAGTAAAAAGCGAAGAGATACCTAAGCTACTGGGAATATTCACTACCAGTACTGATCATTTTCAGGGCACCCAGCATTGTCCTAAGGGCTTTGCATTTACTGACTCCTGTAATTCTCCTAAGAATTAGGCACTACTATTGTTAGTTTGGTGTTTCTTTCAATGGCAAACACCGCGATTACTTTTGCACCAACCTAATATTATTACCATCTAACACATGAGGAAACTCAAACAGAGAGAAGTTGAGTAGCTTGCCCAAGGACGCACGGCTAGCAGATGGAATCAGGTTTCCAAGCCAGGCAGGGAGCCCCTTACCTGTGCTACTGAGCTCCTAGAGTGGCTGAAAGGAATTAGTAGCTTTCTCCATTTTTTTTTTTTTTTTTTTTGAGACAGTCTTGCTTAGTTGCCCAGGCTAGAGTGTAGTGACGTGATCTCAGCTCGCTGCAACCACCACCCCCCAGGTTCAAGCGATTCTCCCATCTCAGCCTCAAGACTAGCTGGGATTACAGACACCCGCCACCCTGCTGGGCTAATTTTTATATTTTAGTAGACACAGGGTTTCACTATGTTGGCCAGGATGCTCTTGAACTCCTGACCTCAGGTGATCCACCCGCCTCAGTCTCCTAAAGTGCTGGGATTACAGGCGTGAGCCAGCGTGCCCGGCCTCTTTCTTCTTCTTCTTCTTTTTTTTTTTTTTTTTTTTTGAGACGGAGTCTCGCTCTGTGGCCCAGGCTGGAGTGCAGTGGCGCGATCTCGGCTCACTGCAAGCTCCGCCTCCCAGGTTCATGCCATTCTCCTGCCTCAGCCTCCCGAGTAGCTGGGACTACAGGCGCTGCCACCATGCCCGGCTTTTTTTGTGTGTGTGTTTTTAGTAGAGATGGGGTTTCACCATGTTAGCCAGGATGGTCTGGATCTCCTGACCTCATGATCCGCCTGCCTCGGCCTCTCAAAGTGCTGGGATTACAGGCGTGAGCCACCTCGCCCGGCCGAAACTCCGTTTAAAAAGAAAAGAAAAGGAAAAGAGGAGAGGAGAGAGGAAAGGGGAGGGGAAGAGAGTGGAAGAAACAGGGAGCCGAGGACCAGTGTGGGTTAGACTTGACATTTTCTAGCGTGTTTATGCATTAAAGCCATAAAATCAAAGTGAATTCCATTATTTTCATTTCTTCCAGATTTCCTTGTTCTCTTTGTTATCCTTCTTGCTGATGAGTTTATTATTATTATTATTATTATTATTTGAAAGTAGTCTCAGGGCAAGTTTCTCTTTCTCAGCATTCTTCCCTTTAACAATGGAACCCTGTCAGCATTTTGATCCTGCTTCCTCCTTATCTTTCTCATAGAAATTTAAATTCCATAATAGCACTGACCTTCTGCTTTGTCAATGCTTTTAAGAAAGAACAGAAAAGCAAGACACAACTCGATACAGACTTCCAACCTCTTGGCTTTCTACCAGCAGGATTTGCTGGTTTGTGTAGAGATCATGCATCTTGCTGGAAGCACGTTTTACCCCTCAGTTCCAGAGGACTACCAAAATGCTGCGGCAGAATCCAAAGAAGGGTTGCTACCTACATGGGCCAAGATGATGGAAAGTGCAAAATCATATATCTGTTGTTACAATGGGGGTGCTCTGCAGGGGGCTATGGGGGTGTGGGTGGGAGAAGTGATCTGAAACCTTATGAGGTGAGGTTGTGTGCTGCTAAGAAGCGTTTTTTTTTCTTTTTCTTTTCTTCTTCTTTTTATTTTTTTTCTTTTCTTCTT
>NW_012115888.1:2655492-2659131 GCF_000951035.1 Colobus angolensis palliatus | reverse complement strand
TTCGCTGTGTTACCCAGGATGGTCTCGATCTCCTGACCTCAGGTGATCCGCCCCCTCAGCCTCCCAAATTGTTGGGATTACAGGCGTGAGCCACTGCCCCCGGCCCACATTTTTTTTCTTAATCTCGGCTCTGGAAAACATTTTGATCTACAGAGGCATTTGTAAAGCTAGATGTGTTTGTAAAATTTGTTAAGTAGTGTTCTGTAGATGATTGTAAAAATGGGTCAGGGAGTAGAGGGTGATATAAAGTATCCCAGAATATTGTTGAGGAAAGAAATCTGGAGTCATGTGTGGGAAGCACAGAAGGAAATTTCTAAATATACAAGAAAGTTAAGAATGATAGCTAGACTGGCTGTTCTGCTTATGGAGTAGCCATTCTTTTATTTCTTCGTTTTCTTAATAAACTTGATTTCGCTTAAAAAATGATAACTAGACTGATCAAAAAGATATTAGCAATGAATGAATTGGATGAGCAAACCTTCAGTCAGAATGATAGACCTGCTTGCTGTTGAATCTCTTGGAGGTCAGTCCTTTCACATTCAATAAATATGTATTGAGATGCTTCTAAGCGTCTTCAGGGCTCTAGGTCCTGGTGATTCAGTGGTGAACGAAGCCACGGACTTTTTTTTTGAGACAGAGTCTCGCTTTGTCGCCCAGGCTGGAGTACAGTGGCACGATGTCAGCTCACTGAAACCTCTGCTTCCCGGGCTCAAGCAATTCTCGTGCCTCAGCCTCCCGAGTAGCTGGGATTACAGGTGCCTGGCATAACTCCTGGCTAATTTTTGTATTTTTAGTAGAAACGGGATTTCACCATGTTGGCCAGTCTGGTATTGAACTTCTGACCACAGGTGATCTGCCCGCCTCAGCCTCCTAAATTTCTGGGATTACAGGTGTGAGCCCTGCCAGCCAAGGCCAGCCTGGCCGGCTAAGGTCATCTTATTACCTTTTAGATTTTAATCTAGGAGCCATCTAATAAATCAATAAACAAAAATATAATGTAAGGTGGTAGGATGACAGGAGAAGCTTGCCTGAGAAGGTGACATTTGAATGACAACAGAAGGAACTGAGCTGTGCAGATACGTGGGGCAAAGAGCATTCCAGGCAGAGGGAACCGTAAGTGCAAAGGCCTTGAGACAGGAACGTATTTGGGGCTATTCAAAGACTAGCAAGGAAGCCAGGGGGAGAGTGGAGGAAGACGACATGGGAGCACGGGGACATTGCAGAGCCCTTGCAAACCATCTGAGGACGTTGTTTTCCACCCTAAGATGAAGGCAGTGAGTGGTTTGGAGCACCGTCGGGGCGTGATCTGGGTTAGATTTTGGAAGGATCACTTTTGCTCTATGTGGAGCCAGACCGTGGTGAGAGAACGGCTGTGTAGCTATAAAAACTCTCTTCCAGATTTGCAAAATGTAGATGAGAATAACTGCTTTAAAATATCTTTATAGAATGCTCTATCCAGATAAAAGAAACAAAAGTTTGGCATGATCTTCAAATAACCCAAGGGGGAGAAAAATATTAGGCAAATGTAAACAGCATTGCATTCAAGAGGTGAAGTTGAGACATGCTTTCAATCTAGTCTCTGCAACAGCCAAGTCATCACAGCGCAATCAAATCCAGCTGGGACCACGGAAGATGACTGCATATCCTGTGGATACTCAGCTTGGCACAATGTGGGTGGGAGCCAATGAGGGCTGGATGGATGGAGGCCGTGAGACTGCTGCCAACCCTTTTTGGAGCTAGCGGAAACTTCTGACTCTGAAGTCTTCTTTGTAGCTGGAAAGGGGGAAAGGACTTAGGGAAGATGCTGAAGCTGGCTTGGATAAGGCAATGTCCCACTGGAGCTATTTCTGAGCATTTTATTATTACTCAAATCCATCTTCCCTCCCCCGTTTTTTTAATTTGTAAGTTTTTATGCTGGTAATAATAGGTGATACTTATTCAGTAATTTACAATGTGCCAGGTACTATGCTAAACTTAGTATTCATTATAAGATAATATTCATTAATGAATATTAATGAATATTCTAAGATAATATTCATTATCTTACTAATTGAAGCCTTCACAACAGCCCATCGTGGGAGGTGATATTATTGTCCACAATGCTTAGAAGTGGGATCAGGCCGGGCGCGGTGGCTCAAGCCTGTAATCCCAGCACTTTGGGAGGCTGAGACGGGCGGATCACGAGGTCAGGAGATCGAGACCATCCTGGCTAGCATGGCGAAACCCCGTCTCTACTAAAAATACAAAAAACTAGCCGGGCGACGTGGCGGGCGCCTGTAGTACCAGCTACTCGGGAGGCTGAGGCAGGAGAATGGCGTGAACCCGGGAGTTGGAGCTTGCAGTGAGCTGAGATCCGGCCACTGCACTCCAGCCTGGGCGGCAGAGTGAGACTCCATCTCAAAAAAAAAAAAAAAAAAAAGAAGCGGGATCAGAAGTTTAGAGACTTGCATAATTCCAGTTAGTAAGTAGCACAACTGGGATTCATCAGAATCCAGTCTGTGCATTTGAACAATAGCACACTGTCTCTGACAGTTACTTGCCAAGCATCTACATGAGGAGTTGACCTAAGGGTGGCAAAGTCTATTCTTACTTGGTTTCCCTTTAATATACATTGGCAGACGTTTTGCATCGCCATGAGGTCTGCTGACTCCCAGTGCAGGAAATAAATAGCCACAAAGCATTAGACTGATGTGAGAAAATGCTTATAACCAATATGCAAACCTTATTTTTTATTTATTTATTTATTTTTTGAGACGGAGTCTCGCTCGGTCGCCCAGGCTGGAGTGCAGTGGCACGATCTCGGCTCACTGCAAGCTCCACCTCCTGGGTTCACGCCATTCTCCTGCCTCAGCCTCTCGAGTAGCTGGGACTACAGGCACCCACTACCATGCCCGGCTAGCTTTTTGTATTTTTAGTACGGACGAGTTTTCACCGTGTTAGTCAGGATGGTCTGGATCTCCCGACCTCAAGTGATCCGCCCGCCTCGGCCTCCCAAAGAGCTGGGATTACAGGTGTGAGCCACTGCGCCCGGCCGCAAACTTTATTTTAAGCAGACCTGGTAACGAGAAAAAAAGACTTATAAAACAGGCATTCGAAGGGCATATTTGTACTTCAAAAATTTTTGTTGCATAAATTGGTATATAGTTTCACACGCACACAAAGTTATTACTTTGCCAAATGACTTGCCGGAGTATTCCTTTGGTTAGACACATAGCAAATAATGCAACTAGTGTACAATTTACTCTAGGACATTTATGCTTATGACATAATGTATCAAGCTCATAATGCTTATGACAAATGTAGCTGCATGATGACAACCGTGGACAGTCAATGGCTCTTTGTAAAAAGGCTTATCTGGGATAAAAGTCAACAAGCCGGTGTTGACCATCAAGCATCACAACCTCATCACAGAACTTCCCTACCGAAACATTTTTACAAGTTGCTAACTTAAAAAAAAAATTTTATTTTATTTATTCATTTATCTATTTGTTTTTTGAGATGGAGTTTCGCTCTTGTTGCCCAGGCTGGAGTCCAGTTGCGTGATCTCAGGTCACCACAACCTCTGCCTCCCAGGTTCAAGCGATTCTCCTGCCTCAGCCTCCTGAGTAGCCGGGATTACAGGCACGCACCACCACATCC
>NW_012115888.1:2632158-2654815 GCF_000951035.1 Colobus angolensis palliatus | reverse complement strand
GCCTCAACCTCCCAGGCTCAAGTGATTCTCCCACCTCAGCCTCCCAAGTAGCTGGGACCACGGGCATGTGCCATCACGCCTCACTAATTTTTGTATTTTTTTGTAAAGACAGGGTCTCACTATGTTGCCCAGGCTGATCTCAAACTCCTGGGTTCAAGTGATCCTCCTGCCTTCGCCTCCCAAAGTTCTGGGATTATAAATGTGAGCCACTACTCCTGGCGAAAATCTTTTATTGTAAAAATTATTTTATTTTATTTTTTACCAGGAATAAAAAAAGTAACTTTTAACCACAGCTGAAACCTTTGTTTGCTACATCATAGCAAAGAAGCCCTGTGCGTTCAGTATCACCTTTATAACTCAAAGTTACTTTCTTTCTTTCTTTTTTTTTCGAGGCGGAGTCTCGCTCTGTCGCCCGGACTGGAGTGCAGTGGCCGGATCTCAGCTCACTGCAAGCTCCGCCTCCCGGGTTTAGGCCATTCTCCTGCCTCAGCCTCCCGAGTAGCTGGGACTACAGGCGCCCGCCACCTCGCCCGGCTAGTTTTTTGTATTTTTTAGTAGAGACGGGGTTTCACCGTGTTAGCCAGGATGGTCTCGATCTCCTGACCTCGTGATCCGCCCATCTCGGCCTCCCAAAGTACTGGGATTACAGGCTTGAGCCACCGCGCCCGGCCCAAAGTTACTTTCACCATGTGGAGACGTTTCCCCTAGTCTTGTGGTTCATAAAAATAGCTAGATATTCCAGTGGTAAATATTCTGCAGATGATATTTTATTAATAAACTGACAGGGGAAGGAAAGAGATGGGTATGGAAGAGTATCACTTTACTCTTTATCCTGACTACACATTTTGATTCATCCATACTTTGGAGAGATGCATGTCCAGAATTTACAGCAAATGGTCACCATGGAGAATTATGGAATTGGCAGACTCACCCCTCTGCCTTGAAGGGCAGTGGACAGAAAGGTGAATTTAGTGGATAATTTAGAAGCCTGGGCTGACTGCAGTGCTCACACCTCTAATCCCAGCACTTTGGGAGGCTGAGGCAGGTGGATCATCTGAGGTTGGGAGTTCAAGACCAGCCTGACCATCATGGAGAAACCCTGTCTCTACTAAAAAGTACAAAATTAGCTGGGCATGGTGGTGCATGCCTGTAATCTGAGCTACTTGGGAGGCTGAGGCAGGAGAATCGCTTGAACCTGGGAGGCGGAGGTTGCAGTGAGCTGAGATTGTGCCACTGCACTCCAGCCTGGGCAAGAAAAACAAAACTCCATCTCAAAAAAAAAAAAAAAAAATTTAGAACCCCATTTCTGGAGGACTAATTCCTAATGTGGACTACCAATCCAAGTTTAAATGAAGGAAGCACCATATGCCGTGTGATACCGTTTTCATTCTAGCATAAAACGTAACTCTCACTACCCATGGCCCTGTTGATAACTAAGGATCTGATACTGGCTTCCTGATATTTCCTTTTTTTGGAGACAGAGTCTCGATCTGTTGCCCAGGCTGGAGTGCAGTGGTGCAATCTTGGCTCACTGCAACCTCTGCCTCCCGCATTCAAGTGATTCTCGTGCCTCAGCCTGCTGAGTAGGTGGGATCACATATGTGTGCCACCACACCTGGCTAATTTTTTTATTTTTAGTTGAGACAGGGTTTCACCATGTTGGCCAGCTGATCTCGAATTTCTGAGCTCAGGTGATCCACCCTCCTTGCCTCCCAAAGTGCTGGGATCACAGGCATGAGCCCCCAGGCCCAGCTGCTTCCTGATATTTCTGAAAACTCTGTTTTTACATTTTCTGTTCTGGAACACTTCAATCACGTGCTCAGTAGCTTTTTTCCTTAATGAGAGTAGATGTGTGGAGACGCTTTCCAGAGGGCATTTCCCCTAGCTAACTGTAAATTCTTTCTGTTCCCTTTTTTGTAGTATTTTTCCTAATCGTTAATTTTTACTGTTCATAAGCATTTCCTCAAATATTATTAAATATTATTAAATATATTATTTAAAATAGAATCAGTACACTTAAAAAATCTTAATATTAAATAATATTTATTAATATTAGTCGTATTTCTATTATTTAAATATTTATCATTAATGGGAAATAATATATCTATTGTTTAAATATTTATCAGTACATTTTTTTCCCCCTTTAAGTTAAAAAAAAAGAGAGAGAAACAAGAGAAGGAGTCTTTCCTCAGATTTAGTTTGTGCTTTTGGCAAACTTTTCATCTTTTCAGTTGAATTAGTGACAATTACTTGTTGCATTAGGAGACTATGGGAATGACTTCAAAGAGCTGTAACAGCTTGTGTGCACCTGTAGTCCCAGCTACTTGGTAGGCAGAGGCACGGGAATCACCTGAACAGGGAGGCGGAGGTTGCAGTGAGCCGAGATTGTGCCACTAGACTCCAGCCTGGGCAACAGAGTGAGACTCTGTCTCAAAAAAAAAAAAAAAAAAAATCTTAAAATGCTTTAGCAATTCAAATTAGCTCAAGTATATCTTACTTATTTGGAGTTAATACTTTAATGATACAAGTTGGCCACTTTTGCTTATTAATTTTAGAAAAAAACTTCATCTTAATTACTTTTTTGTGGAGAAACAATTATGATCTGTACTATATAACCATTTATTTAATTTGTAACAAAGATATACCCATTCTTTGGAAGAGAGCTATTTGTGCTAGTTGTTTTAAGTATGTTTATGTGTGAACCTCTCTGGGAAGTTTATATTTTGGCGACAAAATTTTTTTTTTTTTGTCTGAAAACTGGCAGAATGGATTTTTTTACATAAAAATTTTTTAAAAAAGAAAGCATTTTCTCCCCAAATTAGGTCTGTCAGTGGAAGTAAGTATGGCCTGGTGTTCCTTGCGTTCTTTTGTACCCTTTGGTCAAGGTGGCTTGTTGCTGAGAGATCATTTTGCACATTGGATTTCACTTCTAGATGCCTAAGCTCTATTTAGTAAGCTTATGCAAAATAGCAACCCTGAAGTGGAAATATCCACACAGTTTAGTAGCTGCCATGAATATATCACACTTCAGACTCAATACACCATGAAGACATCCCCAATAGTTTCTAGTCATTTACATATGTTCTTTCCTTAACAGCATTTGCATTATAATCACTTTATTCATAAATCAAATGGTCCATTTAAAATATATTATATAGAGGGAAAATTATTTCAAGGCTTGTTTACCAGTGTTTTTACTTAAGCTAACTCCCAAAGCCTATAAATAAAAAGGGTTATTTTCACACGAACTGTTTAACTCATCAGTGTATATACAATGCATCTTGTGTAGAAGTTAGACCTCCTCTGAAAGAAATGTCCAGAAATATATTTTTATTTAGGAACAAAAGCTTAAGTTATAAGACACTCTAACTGTGTGTACGTGTTTGTATGTGTTTTTCTAACCGTAGAAAACATTATTTTAGTGAATGTTCAAATACACAGTGGTACTGTCTGCTTCTTCAGAGGTCTCTGTGACAATAGGGATACAGGCTAAATGTACCATGTGTTATGTTGAATCAGGTTCCAGGGAGAGGGCAGTGTATCACTGAGGAGAAAACAGACTTTTGCTTTCAGAAAGATAATCTGGAAATCTAAAATACAATAATTCCACCACATATTGTTGTATCTTCATAATGATGAATTACTAACATACTACTTTAATTTTATCCCTAAACTCACCTAGAGTCTAAAAGGAAGTTTTACAATCCCCTTTTCCTTTCCCTTCCTTTCTTTTCCCTTCCTTTTCCCTCCCTCCCTCCCTCCCTCCCTCCCTTCCTTCCTTCCTTCCTTCCTTCCCTCTCTCTCTCTCTTTCTCCCCCCTCTCTCTCTCTTTCTCTTTCTTGTTTTTTGATGGAGTCCTGCTCTGTCACCCTGGTTGGAGTGCAGTGGCACAATCTTGGCTAACTGCAACCTCTACCTCCTGGGTTCAAGCGAGTCTCCTGCCTCAGTCTCCCGAGTAGCTGGGATTACAGGCATGTGCCACCACACCAGGCTGATTTTTGTTTTTTAATAGAGACAGGGTTGCATCATGTTGGCCAGGCTGGTCTCGAACTCCTGACCTCAGGTGACCCACCCACCTCAGCCTCCCACAGTGTTGGGATTACACGCATGAGCCACTACACCTGACCTAAAGTCTCCATTTCTTATAACAAATTCATTCAACCTATGTGTTAGGGAAAGAAAATGAGTAATCATAGTTCTTACCCAAAAGGAGTAAGAACAGGAGTAAGAATCAAATGCTACGGACTTAGTACATATGTGTAAAGGCCATTAGCTCTATAAAAATTTTAAGGTGAGGCAGGAGATTCATTCGATTCCACAAGTTTGAGCCTTTTTATGTTTCAGTGTAAGATGTTTATTTTATGTAAGTCAATGTGTGATAAAGTTAAATCCATGCAAGGAGGACACAGGCAGCTCAGTGGTTGGCTTTGGGGAGCAAAGGATGAAAGGAAAGCTGCTGTGCAGGCTGGAAGGGAGAGGACAGTGGATTTTTCTTCTTAGGAATCTTGGGAATTTTCTCAAGCTTCTTGGCTGCCCTGAGGAAGTAGTTTGACCTTTGCCTGGCTGCTCGGTAGTGGAATGAGATCCTGAGAGGTGAAACCAGCTGGACTTCCTGGGTCGAGTGGGGACTTGGAGAACTTTTCTGTCTTACAAGAGGTTTGTAAAACGCACCAATCAGCACTCTGTAGCTAGCTAGAGGTTTGCAAATGCACCAATCAGTGCTCTGTGAAATGAACCAAACAGCACTCCATAAAATGGACCAATCAGCAGGACATGGGTGGGGACAAATAAGAGAATAAAGGCTGGCCACCCCCAGCCAGCAGCAGCAACCCACTGGGGTCTCTTTCCATGCTGTGGAGGCTTTGTTCTTTCACTCTTCATGATAAATCTTGCTGCTGCTCACTCTTTGGGTCTGTGCCATCTTTAAGAGCTATAACACTCACTGCAGAGGTCTGTGGCTCCGTTCTTGAAGTCAGGGAGACCACGAACCCACCCTAGGGAACCAACTCCGGACATAATCCCATCCTAGTGACTCCTCTCTTGCAAAAGGCTTAGAATATTTTGTTTCTAGTTTTTGTTTCTATATTCTTTCCATTGAAAAAGTATTATCTGGCAGAGTGTAGTGGCTCACTCCTGTAATTCCAGCAATGTTGAAGGCTGAGGTGGGAGGATCGCTTGAGCCCGGGATTTCAAGGCTGCAGTGAGCTGTGATTGCTGCTGCTGCACTCCAGCCTGGGGGACAAAGACTCTATCTCAAAAAAAAAAAAAAAAAAGCAATTAAGAAAACATTTTAACATTAACATTGTACACTTAGTTTAAACATTGCATTTAGGCCAGGCATGGTGGTTCACGCCTGTAATCCTAGAATTTTGAGAGGCCGAGACGGGTGGATTGCTTGAGGCCAGGAGTTCAAAACCAGCCTGGCCAACATGGTGAAACCCCATGTCTACTAAAAATACAAAAAAAGTTAGCCAAGCATAGGGGCAGGTGCCTGTAATCCTAGCTACTCGGGAGGCTGAGGCAGGAGAATCGCTTGGACCCGGGAGGCGGAGGTTGCAGCAAGCCGAGATTGTGCCACTGCACTCCAGCCTGGGCAACAAGAGCGAAACTCTGTCTCAAAAAACAAACAAAACCCATTATTACATTTAATATTTAACATTAACATCATATATTATCAGTCTATCAAACATTACAATGATTAAATCCATGCCACGTCAGCACTGACACACTTAACTTGCACAGATGTAGACAGAATACAATTTGTATGAAGCAACCTAGAATAGGAATTCAGCCTCCTGAATCAGACATCCAGACATCCCCAAGGCTCTGTGAGGACAAGGGATTGTTTTGGGTTCAAGGCAAGGTAAACCACAACACATTGATCAGGGACCAGTCACCACTTGGAGGAGATGATACATATCTTTTTCTAGAAGTTTGTTTTCTTCCATTATATGATTTAAAGAAAAGGCAGCCACAGTTCATATGGTGTTGGAGAATCTTGAAAAAACAAATTCACATTCTTTTCTCTCCACTTGATCAACAACTGTGTAATTCTAAATTCCTGGGAGGTATTGGGTTTGACTTTATTGGACTCAGCCCATAGTCTGAAATGAGGTGGTTTCTTTATTTGATAAGTTCCCTGACTAAAGTTTCAGCAACTGTTCTCAAGGAAATGCTATCTCTTTATCTTAAGGAAAGCTTTTCGTACCAAATTTTCAGTGTTCTGGTTGTTCCAAAATAGTAGGAATGGAAATGTTGGCTGTCAGAAAGTCCCTTCCTCTATTGGTGGAAAAGAAAAATAGTCTATTCAAATCATGAGAGGGATCGTACAGATTTCCCATTCCAAAGTTCCTTCCTTTTTCAGACGAGGAAACTGAGGCCCAGAGAAGGTAACTGAAACAATACTGAGGGCTTGCCCGGCATTTGGGATGGGAATGAGATCCCTGAGTTTTTAGTGAATGGAATGCGATTCTTCCAACATCCCCGCTTGGTTATAAAATGCATGTGAACTCCCTGATGAGGTGGAGAGGCTGGGAGCTTGACTGAGCGTTACTGTTCACAAGTGTATCTTTTTACTCAAGGATTAGGAGCTGTGTGCTGACTTAGCCCAGGTGAGCTTTGATTTTGCCCCAGGTCAACATCGGAAACCACATCTTTTATAGGAAAGCAACAGGAAAATCCTGTATGAGATTTCACATACATATTTATTCTCCTGATAAGACTCCAGGTTCCTGGTGTACTTGCTTTTGCTTCCCTGTTAATGATTTGATCGTGTTACCTCTCCTTTGTGATTTCGGCTTTTCTGAAATGATGTGAGTAATGGTCTAAGTCAGTCTCCCTTAATCGGTTAATAAATATTTGCTTCTGGTCTGTATTATTTTCTTTTTGCGGTTTAACATATAACTCTTTGTTGGTTATTTTTTTTTCTGAGTGAATTTCACCCCACCTCTAAATGAAAGCTACACGAAGGCATCAGGCCTAGCTTAGTGTTTTTCACATCATTAATTCTAAGTAACATTTCTGAAGCTACTTGAAAACTAAAATTTTATAAGGTGAGCTACTGAAAAGTCATTACGTCAAGGCATTAATGTATTGTCTTGGTAATGATAAATTTCCACGTGTCAGAATTGCACAGAGCAGTACAGAATTCCTATAGCCACACAAGTTCCTCCTTCCCAGGGATTTCTGTGGACAGATTAAACCTCTATAAAATAAAGCTGTCAAAAGGTAAAATTACAACCACTTTAAAGATCAAACTGCCTTTTATGTGTGATGCTAGAATGGGCAGCACCTCCTTCTATACGGTAGAGTAAGTGTTCTGATGGGTGGAGCAGAGGAGGTTTGCTTTACAGGCACAAAAAGGCTGAAGAGAGCAGAAATAAGGGACAAAAAGTGGATTGATCATTTCAAATTTACTTTCCCTACAGATGGTTAAAACAGAGGGGAACTTCCTCGTCACTCAGGCTCTGGTACACTAGGCTCCTTTCGACTGGTTGTTGTGTATCTTCTGTTTTGGGAAAACTGGCCTGTTTCAGAGTTCATTCAGATCTCGTGGCAATTAGCCTGAGTGACTCCATACTGGTTACTCGGGCTAATTGCTGGGGCCCAGAGTCGGAGCTCAGTCCAAACAACAGCCTCGCATAACTGTGTTTAGCAGAGGCTGCATTCCCTTCTCGGTCCCTTTTGTCTTAGAATCAATTGTCTGAATTACCAGGTATTGTCATCTCCAAGGGAGGATCTGTCTTGGAAATTTCCAGCTAGTGCCCTTTTCTTAATAGTGGACATGTGTGTTTCCATCAGGAATGACTATGAATGGGCCAGTGTTTCATGGACCACACCCTCCAAAACTCCTGTGTATTTACTTACAGACGATGGGCCGGAACAGGTGGGAAACACTGCCTTTGGTTTGATTCCATCCGGTCCATAGGATGACATTGCGTGGCCACGGGTCTTATGCCCAGAGAATGCTTTCCCTCTGCGGCTACGCCTTTAAGACAGAAAACTAAAAGGCTTAAAACCAGCAGACAATTCCAAGAGGAGGCTACTTTCTTTGTTGTGCTTCTGTTGTTGACACTTCTGTTCTCAAAGTTAATTACATATTTGGTTAATTGATTTAATTGGTTAATTGGTTTGCTGGGCCTGCCTCCTTGGTAAGAATTCAAATGCAAATTCACACCGGGCTATGCCCTTTCATTGCTAGTGGCCTATAACCAACACACACACACACACTACTTAATTGTAAGTGTTTGTTTTGGGGAATTTGCTACTTGTTCTCTGAAGCAGATTTTCTTTTACACTAGGAGAGCAAATGCCAGTTTACTGCCAATTCCAGAAGTCTGCTCTATTGCAACAAAGAAGGAGATGGGAATGGCAGGGTCTGGAAGCATGAGACGTCTGTGACGTCTGCTCTGATCCTCCCAGTGCCTGGTGGTTCTGGGGCCAGAACTGGTCACAGTGGCTTGAAATGTGAAGACGTCCTCCTTCCAGGGTGTGTCGTGCCCTCTCCATCTCGGCTGAGAAAACAAGAAAATGAAACGGGATTCAGAGTGTCAATTCTGAATGTTAGCACTTTCTGAATAATCAATAAAAAACGAATTCTGGCCAGGCATGGTGGCTCACATCTGTAATCCTAGTGCTTTGGGAGGCTGAGGCAGGAGGAGTGGTGGCACACGCCTGTAATCCCAGCTACTCGGGAGGCTGAGGCACAAGAATTGCTTGAACCTGGGAGGTGGAGGTTGCAGTGAGCCGAGATCACGCCACTGCACTCCAGCCTGGGCAACAGAGAAAGACTGTCTCAAAAGAAAAAAAAAAAAAGAAAAAGCAGAATAGGTGTTTCACTTAGATGGGTTTTACAGTTCTAGATTAACTCTCTAATCATTTCTAGTCCTTTCTATTTTCCATCTGCCTGATTGAAAATAGAAAAATCAGGATGGGCGTAGTGGCTCACGTCTGTAATCCCAGCACTTTGGGATGCAGAGGTGGGTGGATCACTTGAGGTCAGAAGTTCGAGACACCCTGGCCAACATGGTGAAACCTCATCTCTACTGAAAATACAAACAATTAGCTGGGCATGATGGCTCTTACCTGTAATCCCAGCTACTCGGGAGGCTGAGGCAGGAGAATCACTTGAACCCAGGAGGTGGAGGTTGCACTGAGCTGAGATTGATCTCGCTATTGCACTCCAGCCTGGGCGACAGAGCGGGACTTCGTATCAAAAAAAAAAAAAAAAGAAAAATTATTTTTCACAGATGACTTTATCGATGTTGAGCAACTTACTAGCCTCTCTCCTCTCTCTCTCTCTTTTTTTTTTAAGGCTAATGAAGTTCAGTAGTGAGAAGAAGGGAAAGAGTAGAACCAGGAGTTCAATCTGTAACTGACTGAATAATCAATTGAGATAACTAACTACTTGCAGGCCAGTCTATCAGCCCATCGTGTTTGGCATCCTGAAGATCAAAGTTTGGAGAAGAAATGCTCCAGGGTCCTCAGTCCTTGATGAATTGTACTCATAATAGAGTGAGTTGAAGGTAGCTCTTGCCATGTGTGTTTGCTAAGTGGTTCTGGGAAATCCGGAAAGAACTTGGCTGAGGACTTTAAACCTGGTGGTAGATCCTTTTAACTGGAGAATGGAGCCTGTCCATTGTTGGAATGACATTGTTTTGTTTTCTCTTTAATTGTTGGGTTTCTCATTTCTGCTGCAGGGTTAACAAATTTGTAACCTCCTTGGCAGTCTTGCCTGAGATTCTTCTTTCCTCTCCTCATAATTAGAGAGCTTTTTGTGATCTTTCATCAGACTTTCCTTTGAACTAGCTTAATTATGTCTCATTCCAGCTTTATTGATTGGTGTCGCTAATTGATCGTTTCTCTTCCATAATATTGCTTTATGCACTTTAAAAACAAATATAGCTTTTTTTTTTTTTCTTTGGAGACAGAGTCTTGCTCTGTCGCCCAGGCTGGAGTGCAGTAGTGCCATCTTGGCTCACTGTGACCTCCACCTCCTGGGTTCAAGCGATTCTCCTGCCTCAGCCTCCCAAGTAGCTCGGATGACAAGCATGCGCTACTATGCCTGGCTAATTTTTTGTAATTTTAGTAGAGACAGGGTTTCTCCATGTTGGTCAGGCTGGTCTTGAACTCCTGACCTCAGGTGATCCACCCTCCTCGGCCTCCCAAAGTGCTGGAATTACAGGCGTGAGCCACCATGCCCAGCCTAATTATAGATCTTTTCATGTCCATCTTCTCCATTGCTAAAATATTCTTTTAAAAAGGTACAATTATTTTTTAAATTGCAGAAGTCATATCACAGTGGTACCATTTGACCTTTGTTTTTCCTTCTGAATCAGTCTTTATGTTGCTCCCTACAAATCATACTTCAAGTGACATTTTCTTTGGATTTGAAGTTGAAAACCCAAACATGAGACCAGCATCCTACAAGCAGTGCGGAAGTCCATGGCAGAAGTTCTCAGGCTGTGTGCTGTGTGTGGAACTCTTGTTCATACATCCCAGTGTCAGAGGCCATTTCCTCTTTTTATAGGGAGGCTTGGGAGAAAGGCGGGTGGCAACACTGTCTCATTGATGACTCATGTTCCTGTGTCTGTGAGCGTCAGGGAGAATGACAGAGCTCTCTGGAACAGCGTCCTCAGGGCCCACAGCACTATTCAGTGAGGTCTGATTCCTTCTGCTTTTTATAGTGTGGCGTTCATAGAGTGTCACAGCCTTCATGAGGAAACGGGAAACGAGATGGGGGCCCAAGCAGACAGTCCAGACTTGGAGGGAAGAAAAGAAAAGAAAAAAAGGAGAAAAGTAGAGAGGGGAAAGAGGGTGATTAAAGGCAGATAAAGAAAAGAGATGTGGCCGGGCACGGTGGCTCACGCCTGTAATCCCAGCACTTTGGGAGGCCGAGGTGGGTGGATCATGAGGTCAGCAGATGGCGACCATCCTGGCTAACACAGTGAAACCCCGTCTCTACTAAAAAAGCAATACAAAAAAATTAGCCAGGCGTGGTGGTGGGCGTCTGTAGTCCCAGCCACTTGGGGAGGCTGAGGCAGGAGAATGGCACGAACCCGGGAGGCAGACCTTGCGGTGAGCCAAGATCGCGCCACTGCACTCCAGCCTGGGCGACAAAGCGAAACTCCGTCTCAAAAAAAAAAAAAAAAAATAGGTCACTCTTATGGTTATTCCTGCCTTTGCATTGATGGAAAGGAAATGGTTTGGTGTCCAACTCTCAAACACTCTGGCTGTGAACACATGGGCCTAAACTTGTCCTGTGTGAAAGACGTGTGAATCCTCTGGTGTCTGTTCCTTACATCTTGGCAAAGGTTATCTCCTAGGCTCTGTGCAGTGGGATCAGGTATGTGGAAGAGGAGGTAGGGGGAAGAGAGAAGGGTAGAGGAGCCCCAGGCAGAAAGAGGGGGATCTGCTGGGAGGCCTCCCCTCCAGAAGAGCCAGTGGCCTGGTGAGGCACAGCCCAGCCTCAGGTGTGAGTGTCTTGGATGTTGAGGAATAGGGTATAGCTGGACCAGGATGCAGGATGGATGAGACTGCCGGGGCCACCAGAGAGAGATGATCATATGGCTCAAGCTTTTGTTGGCTGCACTTTAGTTAACTAAACAACCAGGGGAGCATGGATTTCATGCCAATTAGCAAATATTCCCATGCTGGTTTTTCACCCTGTGAAATTATTAACATCAGGTGTAACCATTGTGGCTCACTGGAACCCAGTCACCTCTTTCGATGAGAGGATTTTTGTTTTCTTGCCCTTATCTAACATTCACATACTCAGTTAGTGTCAACTATCAACTAACATTAACAATGACCTTGGAGGCCAGTGAAGTCAGATATGAAGACCGAAACTGGGGTTACACATGCTCTTGGTTTCACCACCTGCAGAAATATCAGGAGAAATAATACGGATATTCATCCCAATGGACAGCCAGGCCCCTTCTAACACCTTTTGTTTGCCTTGCCTATGCCCCCAGCACTGTGCTTGGTCCTACAGCTCTGCCTGCTGTGGCCACTAGCAACAGAAATGATCACAGCAGCCCTCGGTGTGCTCACTGTGCACCAGACACTGCACTAAGTGCCGAACGCATGTCAGGTTATGGAATCCTCCAAACTCTATGGTATCCTGTGTCATATTGTTTATATTTTACAAATGAGTAAACTGACAGAAAGGTTAAAATGGTCCAGGGTCACACTCTGTTAAATAACACAGAAGAAACACAAGGTTGGAGAAACAATGCCTAACAAGACAGATTCTGTCTTTGCCCTCCCTGCCGCAAGAAGGGAGTTGCTCATATTTGACTGTGGTGTGAGACTCAGTCAGATGGGGTTTAGACTAGAGGCAGAGAGACCCAAGAAGCAACCCTTCAGTAATAGGGGTGAGGAATGATGGATCCCCGGACTAAGGTGATAGCAATGAGAAAGGAGAGAAGGTGGATTTGAAAGTGAGAAAACACTTTGGGAGGCCAAGGCGGTGGATCACCTGAGGTCAGGAGTTCGAGACCAGCCTGGCCAACATTGTGAAACCCCGTCTCTACTAAAATTACAAAAATTAGGCTGGGCGCGGTGGCTCATGCCTGTAATTCCAGCACTTTGGGAGGCCAAGACAGGTGAATCATGAGGTCAGGAGATTGAGAACATCCTGGCCAATGTGGTGAAACCCCATCTCTACTAAAAATACAAAAAATTAGCCGGGCGTGGTGGCAGATGCCTGTAGTCCCAGCTACTCGGGAGGCTGAGGCAGGAGAATGGCGTGAACCCGGTAGGTGGAACTTACGGTGAGCCGAGATCGCGCTCCAGCCTGGGTGACAGAGCGAAACTTCGTCTCCAAAAAAAAAAAAAAAAAAAAAAATTTTGCTGGGCGTGGTGGTGGGTGCCTGTAATTCCAGCTACTTGGGAGGCTGAGGCGGGAGAATTGATTGAACCCGGGAGGCAGAGGTTGCAGCAAGCTGAGATCACACCATTGCACTCCAGCCTGGGCGACTGACTAACACTCTGTCTCAAAAAAAAAAAAAGTGAGTAAAGCAGCAGGGCTCATTGACAGAGTGACTGAGCAGAAGTCAGGGATTTGGGCCTGGGCTCCTGGGCTGGGAGGGGTCTGGCCTGTTCCTTCCCTTGGCAAAGTGGCACCACCCTTTCCTGCAGCCCTGCTGTATCTTGTGTTTATACCTGGAAGTGTGGCTTTAGCTAATGGAGCCAGAAGTCTGGTAAATGTCTGTGAAGAGCAGAGGTAGCCCTGCATCGTGGATGCTGCTGGTGCCTCACCCAGACTCTCTTTGCTGGGGGCCCCTGCCCCAGCTGCTGGGTCGTTTGAGAGGCATACACCTGTGAGACCTTTTCTGGAAAAATGCACTAGACTCACAGGAGTCCCCCTGCCTGGAGACATCTGGGTAGGTACCTCAGGATGTCCCCATTTTCCCCACCACATACACACTGGGGACTGGCCAGCCACCTAGCAGATACAGAGCCAGAAAGACCAGGACCCTGCACTTCAAGGCCAGGCAGCTCTGTGGTTTGATTGATTGCACCGTCACCTCCTCCCTGTCCATGGCCCAGGCTATGACTGGGCTTTCCCAGAGATCGCATCCTGCTTCCCGGCTCCCTCATCCTGGTCACCCTTCTCTCACTCCTTCTTAGGGGCTGAATTATGTCTTCTGACCCCAATTCATATGCTGAAGGCCTAACCGCAATACCTCAAAATGTGACAGTATTAGCAGATAGGACCTTTTAAGAGGTCACCATCTTTTAATTTTAATTTTAATTTAGTGAGCCTGTTAGGATGAGCCATAACTCAACCTGACTGGTGTCCCTATAAGAAGAGGAAATGTGGATACACATTCCCAGAGACGCAAGTGCGCAGAGGAAAGAGCATGTGAGGATACCATGAGAAGGGGGCTGTCTGCACGCCAAGGAGAGAGGTCTCAGGAGAAACCAAACCTACCGACAGGTTGTTCTTGAACACCCACCCTGTAGAACTGTGAGAAAATTAACTCCTTTTTTATTTTATTTATTTATTTATTTTTGAGACAGAGTCTTGCTCTGTCGCCCAGGCTGGAGTGCAGTGGTGCGATTTTGGCTCACTGTAAGCTCCACCTCCGGGGTTCACGCCAGTCTCAGCCTCCCAAGTAGCTGGGACTACAGGCGCCCGCCACCACGCCTGGCTAATTTTTTTTGTATTTTTAGTAGAGACAGGGTTTTACCGTGTTAGCCAGGATGGTCTCGATCTCCTGACCTCGTGAGCCGCCCACCTCGGCCTCCCAAAGTGCTGGGATTACAGGCTTGAGCCACCGTGCCCGGCCGAGAAAATTAACTTCTGCTGTTGAAGCCTCCCAGTCTGTGGCAACCCTAGCAAATTAGTGGACTCCCTCACATGTTTTTACTGAAGCGCATTTCCTCAATAAACCAAAAGCACCAGGATCCTGGTCTCACATGCTCCTTAAATGTGACCAAAGACACAAAGGCACTAAGGAAACAATGTTCAGATTGTATTCCAAGTGTGCCAGCCCTTTGCTGATTATTTCATTAACTTGTTAGTGGAGAGTTAAGACCCAGGCAGCAGACAGGCTCCCAAGGGCTTCCAAGGACAGTGTGTTCTGTGGCCAGTCCAGGCTTTAGAAGCGGGGGAGTCCCCAAGTTTCATCTGGGAATGGAGCCTCCCCTCTTTTCCCCAATCATTTGACCTTCTACACCTTAAAGAAGTCTATGTTAAAATAAGTTATAATGTACACATAAATTAATTTGTTTCTGGTTAAAATCAGAAAGACATTCAATCTTGATAAAAACTAGTTTCAATCCATCAGAACATGAACTTCTTTGTTTTTTTTTTCCTGATGGCAAATGCTTTTGATTTGTTTGTACCTTGTGGCTACATACGTAGCAGATAAATGAAGGGGCAAAGTGAATTAGAAAAAACTCAGGACTGGGAATTGAGAGGCCCAGGATCAAGTTCTGCTGTATAAGTCTGTTTTCACACTGCTATCAAGATACTACCTGAGACTGGATAATGTTTAAAGGAAAGAGGTTTAATTGACTCACAGTTCCGCATGGCTGGGGAGGCCTCAGGAAACTTACAATCATGGCAGAAGGCGAAGGGGAAGCAAGGCACGTGTTACACGGCAGCAGGAGAGAAAGAGAGAGAGTGAAGGGGGAAGTGCCACACTTTTGAACCATCAGACCTCATGAGAACTCACTATCACGAGAACAGCAAAGGGGATGTCCGCCCCCATGATCCAATCACCGCCCACCAGGCCCCTCCCCTGACACGCGGGGATTACAATGCAACATGAGATTTGGGTGGGGACACAGAGCCCAACCGTACCATCTGCTTCAACCAGTTGTCTGATTTGAGACCTTCTATTATGCTTGGCTGGCTTCGGGTTTTCTAAAATAACTCTCCCACAAAAACAAAAACGAACAAATGAACCAACAAAAAACCACACAGAAAAAAAGGATCCCAAAACGCTCTCCAAATCTGATTTCCTTCTAAGGTTCTAATTATTCCGACAATCCTGGATATTTCAGTCAAAGGTGTTCCAGCTTCTCGGGTTGCTCCAGTCAGAACCGTCTCACCTCTCTTCAGTGTGCAGGTGGATCTCAACCCACCCTTTGTGCCAGTTTTCAGTGGCGAACTTCAACTCCCTTTACCTCTCTGTCCTCAATTCCCCCAGTAGGCTCTGCATGTCAAATAAACCTCTTCAAATAGAACTGGAGTCTGGCTCCGTAGCATTTATTGAAAACCCATTATGTCCTGTTTACTTATTCTGCAATCGGAGCCTGCACATTTCTGATACACTAATGGGAAAGTTTTGGCCAAAGAGGAGGCGATTGTTCTGGCTCTGTCCTGTCCCATGATATCAAACATTCATCTGCGGAACACATCTGAAACCTTTTGTCCTCTAGCGGCTACAGTGGTTAACCTTGAGAGAGAGACAGAGAGAGAGAGAATGTGTGTTGTGTTGGGGGAGGGTTTCTGGCAGGGAAAAGCATTGATTTTATTAGCTTAGGACAACTTATGCTGTGTATTCAAGGAACTGTCAAAATCCCAAAAGTGTACTGTCTAGCATGTAGTTTTCTCTTTCTTTCTCTTTTTCTCTTTCTCTTTCTTTCTTTTTCTCTTTCTTTCTTTCTTTTGTTCCTTCCTTCCTTCTTTCTTTCCTTTTTTTTTCCCCCTCTCTCTCTCTCTCTCTCTCTCTTTCTTCTTTCTTTCCTTCCTTCCTTCCTTTTCTCTCTCTCTCTCTCTCTCTTTCTTTTGTTGAGATGGAGTCTCGCACTGTCGCCTGGGCTGGAGTGCAATGGTGTGATCTCTGCTCACTGCAACCTCCACCTCCCAGGTTCATGCGATTTTCCTGTCTCAGCCTCCTGAGGAGTTGGGAATACAGGCGCCCGCCACCATACCCAGCTTTTTTTTTTTTGTATTTTTAGTGGAGACGGGGTTTTACTATGTTGGCCAGACTGGTCTTGAACTCCTAACCTCGTGATCCACCTGCCTCGGCCTCCCAAAGTGCTGGAATTACAGGTGTGAGCCACTAGGCCCGGCCAGTTTATTTTCTTAAGCCTCTGCTGACAGTGAACTGACCGAGACCATGAGGTTCCTGAAATATTGCAAGAAAGAAGTCTTCTCATCTTTTCCTGGCAGAGTGGGTTCTTTATACCTCTCTAAAAGCTGCCCAGGGACTCCCATTCAAAGCCTCTTGAGATGGAAAAGACGCACTTATTATTATTATTAATTATTATTATTATTATTTTAGACGGAGTCTTGCTCTGTCGCCCAGGCTGGAGTGCAGTGGCGTGATCTCAGCTCACTGTAACCTCTGTCTCCCGGGTTCAAGCAATTCTCCTGTCTCAGCCTCCTGAGGAGCTGGGATTACAGGCGCCTGTTACCACACCCAGCTAATATTTATGTTTTCAGTAGAGATGAGTTTCACTGTGTAGTCCAGGATGGTCTTGATCTCTTGATCTCGTGATCCACCCGCCTCGGCCTCCCAAAGTGCTGGGATTACAGGCGTGAGCCACTGCACTGGGCGATTTTTTTTTTTTTAATGCACATGATGCTGGAGAAATCAGAGAATTTTCCAGAAGCAGGGACTTCATGCTAGAGATCAATAATCCCTAAAAGGTAAATTCTTTCAGGATACATCCATGCCTTATTTATTTTTGTATTACTGCAATATTGGACCATGCCTGATACATAGCAGGTCTTGAATAAATAACAGAATGAGTAATGAAATGTGGCCCTAAGACTCAAACTCCGGTTTGTCCAGTGAACAGAGCAATATTAATCTGGCATCTCACAACAGGCAGTAGGTTAATCGTTTGTTCCCCCAGAAGACACAAACTTGTTGCATCTTATTTGTAACCAGCACTTAGACAGCCCCAGGCACAGAACTGGACAATAATAAATTGTATCTGTTGGATAAATGTATCAGTGAATGAATAAATGCATAGGATGTAAAAGTTATCACCTCATTAAGTAAATATTAACGAATTAAAGAAGCAATATGTGCTTTATTGTTAGACCCTACAAAATAGCCTAACCAGATTCTGTTTTTTGTTGTTATTGTTGTTGTTGTTGTTGTTTTTGAGACTGAGTCTCACTCTGTCACCCAGGCTGGAGTGCAGTGGCATGATCTTGGCTCATTGCAATCTCCACCTCTGGGTTCAAGCGATTCTCCTGCCTCAGCCTGCTGAGTAGCTGGGATTTACAACCCGAGCTAATTTTTGTGTTTTTAGTAGAGACAGGGTTTCACCGTGTTGGCCAGGTTGGTCTCAAACTCCTGACCTTGTGATCTGTCTGCCGGCCTCCCAAAGTGCTAGGATTACAGGCCTGAGTCACTGTGCCCGGCCCCAGATTTTGTTTTCAAAAAATTTAGAAACTTCCTGGGGTGAAGAGGCAAATACCAACATTTCATCTGACTTTCATTCTGCCACTGAATGGACCTCACAATCCTGACTCCACAGTCAACGTGAAGATAATTTGCCACCCACCTTCTGGAACCATCGCTGTTTCTCTAGAAATGAAGATGGATTCACAGATACCATTACACATAGGTGAAGTTCTGGAACAGGTAAAACTAATCGATGGTGACAGAAATTGCAACAGTGGTTTCCTTCTTGGTAGAACTCATTGGAAAGGGGCATGAGGGAACTTTCTGGGGTGTTGAAAAGTTGTTTAACTTAATTTGGGTGGTAGTTTACATATGTGTATACAATTGTCAAACCCCACTGAATCATAAAGACCTCTACGTTTCCTAATGTTTAAATTATTCTTCAATTAAATAATTAGTGGACAGTGCTTGAGATGAGCACGATAAAGCCCATTTCCTTCCAAACATACTTTTTCCCTGTTATATATTAATTTATCCTTGACCCGATGCCCAGTGGGCTCCCTCTTCACAGTGGCACCGATGTAGAGGGATGGCAAATTCTCAGGTTGGTTTCGATTACAACAGTGGGCAGAATAAATGTGATTTCTCAAAAAAAGTGGTGGACTTGGACCTTGCCTCAAGTTATGAACCTCAATCTCTCACGGATCTCAATCTCTCACAGACCCCAATCTCTCATGGATCTCAATCTCTCACGGACCTCAGTCTCTCACAGACCCCAATCTCTCGGGAATCCAAGGCCCAGATGAATCAAGGCATTTTTCCTAAGGCCACACAGTCAACCAGTAGTAGAGGTGGGTCTAAAACTTAGACCAGCTCCCTTTCCCCTTCCCTACATTTAGTCTTTCTTTCTTTCTTTTGTTCCTTCCTTCCTTTCTTTCTTTTCTCTCTTTCTTTCCTCCCTCCCTCCCTCCTTTCTTTCTTCTTTCTTTCTTTCTTTCTTTCTCTCTCTTTCTTTTCTTTTTCTTTTTCTTTTTCCTTCCTTCCTTCCTTCCTCTTTCGTTCCTCCCTTTGTCTCGCTCTCCCTTCCTTCTTTCCTTCCTCCCTTTGTCTCGCTCTCCCTTCCTTCTTTCCTTCCTCCCTCCCTCCCTTCCTTCCTTCTTTCTCTCTTTCTCTGTCTCTCTCTCTCTCTCTACTAGTCTCTCTCTCTCTTTCTTTCAAATGGAGTCTTGCTCTGTTGCCCAGGCTGGAGTACAGTAGCACACTCTTGGCTCACTGCAACCTCCGCCTCCCGAGTTCAAGTGATTCTCCTGCCTCAATCTCCTGAGTAGCTGCGATTACAGGTGTGCACTGCCACACCTGGCTAATTTTGGTATTTTTAGTAGAGACGGGGTCTCAACATGTTGGCCAGGCTGGTCTCGAGCTCCTGACCTCAAGTGATCTGCCCACCTCGGCCTCCCAAAGTGCTGGGATTTTAGGCATGAGCCACTGAGCCAGGCCAAGTCCAGTTTTCTTTCCGTCATAGTGTGTGGAGTAGTAAAGAGACTTTTCTCAGACCAACCTTTGTTCCCAACCTTGATCTATCAGGTATCACCTGTATGAACTCAAAATAATGTATGTACTGCCCCATGCCTGAGTCTCCACATCTATCAAACGGAGATACCATGTTTACCCGTGGCTGAGACTAAATGAAATAAAGTCTGTCAACATGGGTGCTTACTGACTGGCGGCCCCTTCTCCTTCCGGCCTATTCATTGCTCCTTCTCCTGCCCGGCCTCTTCCTTTGAATGCTTTTCATGACTAATTCTCCATATTTCCTCCCTATACTCAGCCCCTTGGTATGTTTATTCACTAGGTTATAAAATGATGAATCAGATCTTTAAATAAATATTTTTCTTCATGAGAATTAATAACCCTAAGTGTTTAAGGCGAGTTTTAAAAAATTCCCTAAGTCTCTTTTTCCCTATCCCCAGCAAACTCTTCATCCGATAAGAAAACAAACCTCGTAAATAAGACAAACTGCAGCATATTGCAAATAAACTGGATACTTTTTTTTTTTAAAGAAAATATGTGAAAAGGTAAAAAGACTTCAACTTCTCGTACACTTTCTGTCATCTTTGTCAAATTGTGTTATTTTCCTGTGCCTATTTAAGAACCTCTCAAGATAAAAATGGCTGTTTCTCTTACAAAGTTGTGAAACCAAGTAGAAATAATTAGTACTTTCTCTATCTAAATACATTTTAGGACTTTTGAGGTCCTAGCATCAGACTCTTACCTGGTTCCTCAGATCACCTTGAAGACATTTCAATACTGAGGGTCTGAAATTTGAAGGGGACAAATGAGTGCTTTGCTGCCTGGACCAGTGACAGATTAACTTCGTTGCCTTGTCCCCTCAGAAACCCCTTCTCTTCTGCTGTGCATCACTGTGTTTTTATTTCTCTCCTGGTCAATTCCAACGCTGGCAACACCTCCGGAGAGGGTTGACCCGGCAACTATTAAGTACGAGCGGGCCGGGTGCAGTGGCTCACGCCTATAATCCCAGCACTCTGGGAGGCTGAGGCAGGAGGATCACTTGAGCCCAGGAGTTTGAGACCAGCCTGGGAAACATAGCAAGAATCTGCTCTACAAAAAATTTAAAAATTAGTTGGGCATGGTGGTGCACGCCTTTAGTCCCAGCTACTCAGGAGGCTAGGGTGGGAGGATCACTTGAACCCAGGAGTTGGAGGCTGCAGTGAGTTGAGATTGCACCACTGCACTCCAGCCTGGGTGACAGAGCGAGACCCTGTCTGCGACAACAACAACAACAACACAAAGAAGAATAGTGTTTGATATAGCCACTGCCTTCTCTTCTCACCATGCAAAGCCTAGACATTGCCAAGAAGTGTGTGATCATGACGCAAGTCCAGCCAGCACTATGTCTGGCAGAGAAAGCCACCCAAGAGTGACCCCTCCTGTGACTCCTGAGAATCCTCAGTGTTGGCTGCTGTCATGGATCTGACCCACACTAATTTCCCGAGTGAAAGTGGGGCTGAGAGAACGTGCAGCATTCCGGCAGCAGGCACGTCGATGGCTGCTGGTTTTCATTTCGTGATAGAGCCAGTAAACTCTTAGAAGGCGAACACTGCACACAGGAAGACACAAAACAAACGCACTCCTCAAATGCCCGCTAGTCAGGCTGAGCTGAAAAACAAACTTCGAATTTTCTCCCTTAAACGGGATTGAACTTGACTGGGGCACTTGAACGTTTCCTTGGAAATGTCAAACAGCAAAACTCCGTTCTTTCTGGGCCCATCTTTTAAACTCTATCCCTCCGGGGAAGACCTTGTAGATTTATGCTACTTATACACTTATGCTTAAAAAAAAAAAATCACATCCTGGAGATTCTAGCTGAGGTTCTCAGTTTAGTCTTTAGCACAATTTTTTCTTTAATCACATGGGGAGAGAATTTGGCTTAAGGGCTCTGTTTTTCCAGGAAGACCCAATAATTACTGGGCTGTGCATAGCACAAACTTGAGTCTTGGGTTGAAGTTGGTATTGAGATGAGCTTTAGAAATTCTCTATTCAACATAATTTTATATATTTGCTTTAGTTCACATAGCAAGGAAAGGGTATTCGGTAAGGAGTTCAGTTCACAGAGCCATGTGATGGCAGACTAGGGGGTCAAAGCTGGAGCTCCAGTTTCCCAGTTTGGTGTCTTTTGCACAGAGCACAGATTTTGCGTTTTAAGCAATTGTGCCATTTATTTATTTATTTATTTATGTTTTTTTTTTTTTTGAGATGGCGTCTCGCTCTATCGCCCAGGCTGCAGTACAGTGGCGTGATCTTGGCTCACTGCAAGCTCTGCCTCCCGGGTTCATGCGATTCTCCTGCCTCAGCCTCCGGAGTAGCTGGGATTACAGGCGCCTGCCACCACGCCCGGCTAATTTTTTTTTTTTTGTATTTTTAGTAGAGACAGGGTTTCACTGTGTTAGCCAGGATGGTCTCGATCTCCTTTTGTTTTTATTTTTTTAGAGACAGGGTTTCACTCTGTCACTCAGGCTGGACTACTGCAGCCTCCACCTCCTGGGCTCAAGGGATCTTCCTGCCTCAGCCACCAGAGTAGCTGGGATTACTAGCACTTGCCACCATGCTCGGCTAATTTTTAAAATTTTTTTTGTAGAGATGGGGTCTGACTATGTTGCCCAGGCTGGTCTCAAACTCCTGGCCTCAGGTGATCTTCCCGCCTGGGCCTCCCATAAGTGCTAGGATTAGAGGCGTGAGTCACCATGCCTGGCCAGCAATTGTGCCTTTTAATCTTCTTTGCTTCCCTGATGCAGATCTTGGTCATGTTTCCTAGATGCCCATTTGACTGCCTTAATTCATGACCAATAAAGTGGGAGCAGTGTTGAAAGCAAACCGGCAACCCCCATTGTTGCTCCCAGCAACTCCCTGCTCAGCCCTATCCTCCATCTGACTGCTCCTTTGCCTTTCTCCATCTCAGACTCTGGAGGCAGGAAGGCAGGGTAAGGCCCGAGATAGAAAAAGCACAGTTGCTCCAAGGGTAAATGTGGGGCAAGCACAGTTCATCCTAGTTCCCTTATAACAAAGATAATGATTGACGATATTTATTGATTTCGTTCTCGATTGTATTCTCTAGATTAAAAAAAAATAAAAAGATTCGGTGAAAATCTCTTTCAGTTGGTTCTCTAGAAAACATTTGGGTTTATGATGAGCAAAAAATAGGTACCCGGTTTCATTTGCATAGGCTTTGCCAAACTTTAATAGAATTCAGAGAGTTCTACAAATTAGGCAATGAGTAATTAAAAAGAAAAAAGGGCCGGGTGCGGTGTCTCAAGCCCACC
>NW_012115888.1:2627675-2631788 GCF_000951035.1 Colobus angolensis palliatus | reverse complement strand
GAATGGGACCTACCTGTATGGAGAGACTGAGGTAGAGTTAAGGGAATCCTGGGAAGGGTTGAGGACAAAGGAGGAGAATCCTGAAAACAAAAGCGTGTTGCAAAGTCTACGTGCCCTTTAAGAGCTTCCTCTTCCACATTCCCAGAACCTGACTTCAAAACCTTCTTTTCCTAAGACTTGAGGTTGCATCTCAGGAGGAATATGAGTCTTCCCAAACCTTTGCTTTATCATCAAATCAACTGAAACCTATCAATAAAGGTTAGTGTGGGTGGAGAGGGTACACTTAGGGAAATTCATTTTCTCGCATCACAGAATTCTCTTAAATAATGCATAAGGAACCATTGACTGTAGAGCTGTTATTGAACAATAATAGCAATATGATCAGAGCACGATGCTGAGCTCTATATGTTAGTAACAAAGCTAACAAAAAGAAAGGCGACACTTGGCCCTATTTCATTTGCCAACTGGGAAATGAAATCATCAACATGCTTTGTAAGTGGTTGGCTAGTTTCCATTATTTATATGCCACATTTAAAAAAGGAAAACTGAGTTTTGAAGTATATGTTATAGAGATTCTTCAGTAATATTTCACTTTTCACTAAACTGTGTAGTTGGTCAGGCAGGGTGGCTCACGCCTGTAATTTCAGCACTTTGAGAGGTTGAGGCGGGAGGATCGCTTGAGTCCAGGAGTTCAAGACCAGCCTGGGCAACACAGTGAGACTTCTTCTTTAAAAATAAATAAATAAATAAAAAGTAGCCAGATGTGGTGGCGCATGCCTGTAGTCCCAGCTACTCAGGTTGTTGAAGTGGGAGGATGGCTTGAGCCTGGGAGGTAGAGGTTGCAGTGACCTGGGATCATGCCTCTGCTGCACTCCAGCCTGGGTGGACAGAGCAAGACCTTGTCTCAAAACAAAACAAAAAACTGTACAGTCAGTCAAACCTTGGTGTTTGCAGGAAGAGCTTGGTTTGCAACTCATTTTCCCTTGTAAGATATTTGCATATTCTAAATTAAAAACTACTCTCCTGCCTTTTTAGTACTAGGAAAAACGGAAGCCCTCTTGTGGCCAGATAAAAAAATGCAAGCTGCGTTCCTTTAATCAGTTTCAGGGCTTAGTTTTAGCCAGGCTAAGCCTCAAACTGATTTCTACCAATATTTTACCATTAGGAAAAATATAACACGAATAAAAGAAGCAGTGTTTCAATGTATACTCTGAAAGAATTGAGAATCTAAAAAGAAACAGATTAATTTTAACTGTAGTGGAAGCTGAATGACAATCACATCATATAGCTGTTATAACTGTCCTCCTCCTGCTGTGACTTTATTGTGGGATTTTAAAATTAGGTGTTGCATCATAGTGTGATGATAATTACACAACTTGGCCCGTTAAGGCCATAAAACACTGTGGATTTGGAAAGCAGTACACTCCTGTAGCTAGAACACAGGGGGCTAGGATCAGAATTGGTTTGATTTGCACAGAATCAATTATTTTTCTCCTTGTGTCCCCTGCATTTATTTCTGGAGTTAAGAAATGGATATTTGGCCAACATTTCTTTCCTCACTGGGCTCTGAGAAGCCTGTTCTTTGGTGTTCTACTCGAGCTGCTACCTGTAGGCGTGGCTTTGCTAAGCAACTCTTTCTTTTCCTGAAGATCTTTTCTTTTTGGGTATACTTTTCTTTTTTAATAACATCATTATAGATTTGCAAGAAGTTGCAAAAAAAAAAATGTACAGGGAGATCCAACGTACCCTTCACCCAGCCTCTTCTGATGGTCATGTTTATATAACCAGATACGTTATAGAAATTAGGAACCTGATATTCGTACAATCCATAGAGCTTTAATTGCGTTTACCAGCTTTACACTCATTTGTGTGTGTGTGTGTGTGTGTATAAAGTTCTGTGCAATTTTGTCACATGTATACATTCATGTACCTGTAACTACAGTCAAGATACAAAATTGTGGCCTGGCACAGTGGTTCGTATGTGTAATCCCAGCGCTTCAGGAGGCTGAGGCAGGAGGACCGCTTGAGGCCAGGAGTTTGAGACAAGCCTGGGCAACATAGGGAGCCCCTATCTCTACAAAAAAATTTAAAAAATCAGTCAGGTGTGATGGGAGCACCTATAGTCCTAGCTGCTCAGGAGGCTAAGGCAGGAGGATCACTTGGGCCTGGGAGATCGAGGCTGCAGTGAGCCATGATCACGCTCTCATGCCACTGCACTCCAGCCTGGGTGACAGAGTAAGACCCTGTCTCAAGAAAAGATACAGAATTGTGCCATTAGCCCAAGCTACCCCTTTATGCCTACACCCAAGTTCTCTTCCTCCCACTGCTACCTGTGGCAATCACCAATCTGTTTTCTATCTCTATAGTTCAGTTATTGTACAATTTTATATAAGTGGAATCATAACTTGTTGAGATGGACTATTTTTTCACTCGGCATAATTCCCTTGAGATGCATTCAAGTTGTTGTCTATTCCATGGTATGGCTAGATCACAGTGTGTCTAACCATTTGCCCATTGAGGGACATTTGGCTTGTTTTCAGTTATTTAGCTGTTGGGAATAAGAACTACTATGAATATATATATATATATTTTTGAGACCGAGTTTTGCTCTTGTTGTCTGGGCTGGAGTGCAATGGTGCGATCTCGCTCACTGCAACCTCCGCCTCCCCAGTTCAAGCGATTCTCCTGTCTCAGCCTCCCGAGTAGCTGGGATTACAGGCATGTGCCACTGAGAGGTGAAGCCTGCTGGGCTTCTGGGTTGAGGGGGGACTTGGAAAACTTTTCTGTCTAGCTAAAGGATTGTAAACACACCAATCAGCGCTATGTGTCTAGCTAAAGGTTTGTAAACGCGCCAGTCAGCACTCTGTAAAATGGACCAATCAGCAAGATGTGGGCGGGGCCAAATAAGGGAATAAAAACTGGCCACCTAAGCTAGCAGTGGCAACCCGCTTGGTTCCCTTTCCAAGCTGTAGAAGCTTTGTTCTTTTGCTCTTCACAATACATCTTGCTGCTGGTCACTCTTTGGGTCCGCACTATTTTTATGAGCTGTAACATTTACTGGGAAGGTCTGGGGCTTCACTCCTGAAGTCAGCGAGACCACAAATCCACCAGAAGGAAGAAACTGTGGACACATCTGAACATCAGAGGAACAAACTCCAGACGCACCATCTTTAAGAACTGTAACGCTCACCGTGAGGGTCCGCGGCTTCATTCTTGAAGTCAGCGAGACCAGGAACCCACTGGAAGGAACTGATTCCGGACACACCAACACACCTGGCTAATTTTGTATTTTTAGTAGAGACAGGGTTTCTCCATGTTGGTCAGGTTGGTCTTAAACTCCCGACATCAGGTGATCCACCCTCCTTGACCTCCCAAAGTCATGGGATTACAGGCGTGAGCCACTGCACCCAGCCTGACAATTCTTATACAGGTTTTTGCTAAATTACAAAGTGTTGATAAAATAAAGAAGACCTAGTAATTTTTTTAAAAAGGAGAACTGGCCAGGTGCGGTGGCTCACACCTGTAATCCCAGCACTTTGGGAGGCCAAGGTGGGCAGATCACGAGGTCAGAAGATCGAGACCATCTTGGCTAACACAGTGAAACCCTGTCTCTACTAAAAATACAAAAAAATTAGCTGGATGTAGTGGTGGGCGCCTGTAAAGCCAGCTACTTGGGAGGCTGAGGCAGGAGAATGGTGTGAACCTGGGAGGCAGAGCGTGCAGTGAGCCCAGATCGTGCCACTGCACTCCAACCTGGGCGACAGAGCGAGACTCCATCTCAAAATAAATAAGTCAATAAGTAAATAAATAAATAAATGAAATAAAAAGGAGAACTACATTTCTTCAGCATCAAGTCATATTAGTTAATCTAAAACTTAGTTTCTTTGACGGGCCAAGCCCAGTGGCTCATGCCTGTACTCCTAGCACTTTGGGAGGCTGAGGCAGGCCTATCACTTAAGGACAGGAGTTCAAGGCCAGCCTGGCCATCGTAGAGAAACCCCGTCTCTACTAAAAATATGAAAATTAGCCAGGTGTGGTGGTATATGCCTGTGGTCCCAGCTACTTGGAAGGCTGAGGCTTGAGAATCACTTGTACCCTGGAGGCAGAGGTTGC
>NW_012115888.1:2626233-2626995 GCF_000951035.1 Colobus angolensis palliatus | reverse complement strand
GTCAGAAGATCGAGACCATCTTGGCTAACACAGTGAAACCCTGTCTCTACTAAAAATACAAAAAAATTAGCTGGATGTAGTGGTGGGCGCCTGTAAAGCCAGCTACTTGGGAGGCTGAGGCTTGAGAATCACTTGTACCCTGGAGGCAGAGGTTGCAGTGAGCTGAGATCGAGCCACTGCACTGCAGCCTGGGCAACAGAGTAAGACTCTGTCTCAAAAATAAACAATACAATAAAATTGAAATAAAATTTAGTTTCTTTGATGGTTCTTTATGGCAGCCTCCTTATGATGGAAGTCTTCCTGGGCTCTAATCTTAAATCCTTACCCTTTTATTATAGGGCAAGATTCATTATCTTTTATTGGTGTGGTCTAAATACTCAGATACAGATGAATAATGTACAGTTTTTATCCTTGTCATTGTCCCCTTCCCTAAAGTGTGGTCTTAGGAATCAATGGTTTTCTAAGAGCAAGGTGTGTCCTTATTCAACATGGTCCAATGGGTAGCCACTAGCCACCTGTGGCTATCGAGCCTGCAGCATCTTTGAGATGCGCTGTAAGTGTAAAATACAAACCAAGTTTGAAGTCTTAATATGAAGGAAAGAATGTAAAATATGTCATTATATTTTTATATTTGTTACATATTGATGATATTACTGTCCGGGTACAGTGGCTCACATCTGTAGTCTTATCACTTTGGGAGGCCAAGATGGGAGGATAACTTGAAGTCAGTGTTTGGACGAACGGAGGCAAGATGGTGCACTT
>NW_012115888.1:2617851-2620013 GCF_000951035.1 Colobus angolensis palliatus | reverse complement strand
TTCCCAGGATCCTGGGAGCTCCTTCCAGCTCCTACATCTGGACGACGACAACTGAAGGTGCCGAGACTCGGGGACCCCCATCACCCTCGCCGAGCCGCGGGTAACTCTCCTGGTAGCGGGTAAGACAATTTTTTAATTGACAGCGAGGCTACCTATTCTGTTTTGCCGTAATAAACTCGCAGTTTTGCTCCTACACTTGCCTACCCGCTGGTTCTTTTGTGCCCGCTCGGCTGGTCTTAGAAAAACAAATCAGTCAGGAGTTGGAGATGAGCCTGGGCAACACTGTGAGACCCTGTCTCTAAAAAAATATATGATAAAGAAAATGTATTAACTGGGTCATGGTGGGCTCCTGCAGTCCTATCTACTTAGGAGGCTGAGACAGGAGGATTGCTTGAGCCCAGGAGTGAGCTATGATCAAGCCACTGCATTCCAGCCTGGATGACAGACAACACGTTGTCTCTAAACAAAACAAAACAAAAAAAGGAAAAACGAAATTGTATTACTCTGGCTATAGTGGGTTATATAAAATATATTATTTAAATTAATTTCATCCAGAAAGAAAAAAAAAAACAATTTCATCTACTTTTTTTTTAAACTTACTTTAATGTCACTAGTAGAAAATTTAAAATTATGTTATGTGGCTTATATTATTTTTCCATGAGAAAGTGATGCCCAGTAAAGAAATGAAATTATAGAGCAGCTAAGTGACTTACCCAAAGTCACACTGTAAATATTTTATGTTATGTGATCCGTTTATGCTTGGTTTTATTCCAATGACTGCTAACTGGCCACACGTCAATGTAATTTTCTTAGTTCATTTTGTGCTGCTGTAAGAGAATAGTTGAGACCGGGTAACTTATGAAGAATAGATATTTATTCTCTCACATTTCTGGAGGCTGGGAAGTCCAGGATTAAGGCACTGGCAGCTTAGGGCCCTGTCTCTCTGCTGCTAAGATGGTGTCTCCAATGCTGCATCTTCTGGAGGGGAGAAACTCCAGGTCCTCACGTGGCAGAAAAGTGGAAGAGCAAACCCACGCTCACGAGCACTATTTATAGTGGCATTAGTTCATTCATGAGGGCAGAGCCGCAGGACCCAAGCAACTTCCCACAGGCCCCACCTCCCAACACTGATGCACAGGGGATTCAGTTCCAACATGCATTTCGGAGGCCAGGACTGCCATGGTTTGGAGCCAAAAACAGCCAAACCATAGCAGTTATGACTTTGTGCTCAACTTGGGAAGGCAGGAAGAGATCTTTGTGTTTCTCCTGATGGAATAGTCATGGATGGTCCACATGATTGTGGATGATGGATTCCATTTCAGGGTGCCACCGACGCTTTCCTTTTGTGTCTCCTGAACGCCATTGATGTATGGCCAACTTGAGGTCTGCTTGCTTTAGTACCTTTGCTCTATACAGATGTCTCAGCTGGTACAGATATGCTTACATCGCCTTCTACCTTCCACTTTTCTCTCTTATCTTTTGTCAGTCCTGAAAGCAGATACTAGAAGTTGTGCTTTTAAAAACATTTCAGAATTTGTATTATGTCCTAAATATGTCCAGCTAATAATGGCTAACATTTATTCAACATTACATTAAATAGTCTATAGTGATTATATAACTTAGTTTTCACAACAACCCAATAAGGTACATACTAGCATGGCTCCATTTCATAGATGAGGCAACCGAAGCTTAGAGAGGTTGCAAAATTGCCCAAGATGCACAGGCAGAAAGGGTGTTAAGTCAATATTCTAGTCCTTGCAATTGAATCCCTGCACTTGATCATTATTATGTATTGCTTATTCAGAGGGTGAATTGCTTAATGAATCCTCTATTTGCAGTAGAAATTTTATGCAAAGATTAAGTACCTATATCCCAAAACATCTCTGCAAAACCCATTAAGCCTAACCACTCACAAATTGCACAGAAATCACACTACATACACCATCTTGAAGGTGTTAGAATCAATGCTTGGGGCTTATGGGCATTTCTTTTTCTTTACCTTTTTTTTTTTCCTTGAGATGAAATTTCACTCTTGTTGCCCAGGCTGGAGTGCAATGGCATGATCTCAGTTCACTGCAACCTCCACCTCCCAGGTTCAAGCGATTCTCCTGCCTCAGCTTCCCGAGTAGCTGGGATTACAGGCATGTGCCACCACACCCAGC
>NW_012115888.1:2612742-2617086 GCF_000951035.1 Colobus angolensis palliatus | reverse complement strand
AAGTGATTCTTCTGCCTCAGCATCCTGAGTAGCTGGGATTACAGGCGCCCACCACCATGCCCGGCTAATTTTTGTATTTTTAGTAGAGACAAGGTTTCACCATGTTGCCCAGGCTGGTTTCAAACCCCTGACCTCAGGTGATCTGCCTTCCTCAGCCTCCCAAAGTGCTAGGATTACAGGCGTAAGCCACCGCGCCTGGCCTAAAGTTTCTTTAACCTTATCTGTAATTTAAATGCTTACATAAATGAACATAATTTATATGTATGGAAAACTGGTGTTACCAGTCCACTATTGTACAAAAGTCTCGGATATCTTAGAGAATGATCAAATGTCAGAGCTGAAGGAGACTGGTTCTCTGCTGCAGGGGTTAGCAGACATTTTCTATAAAGCACCGTAGAGTGAATATTTCAGACTTTGCAAGCTGTGACAAGGTCTTTGTTGCAACTGTTCAACCGTGCCACTGTAGAGCGAAAGCAGCCATAGAAAATATGTGAATGAATGGGCATCGGTATGTACCAATTAAACTTTATTTACAAAACTAAGGAGACATAGGAGACACAGCTTGCTTACCCTTATTTTAGTACAACCTTTTTTTTTCTTTTTTTTTTTTTTGAGACGGACTTTTGCTCTTGTTGCCCAGGCTGGAGTGCAATGGCGCCATCTCAGCTCACCTCAACCTCCGCCTCCCGGGTTCAAGTGATTCTCCTGCCTCAGCCTCCTGAGTAGCTGGGATTATAGGCATGCATTATCACGCCTGGCTAATTTTGTATTTTCAGTAGAGATGAAGTTTCTCCATGTTGGTCAGGCTGGTCTGGAACTCCCGATCTCAGGTGATCCGCCCTCCTTGGCCCCCCACAGGTGTGAGCCACTGTGCCCAGCCCATACAACCCTTTTTTTTATAGTTCAAGAAGGAGGACTGGATTGAATAGCTTGCCCAATTTAAGCCAAGAGCTTGTTGTAGAACAAGGTCCAGAAACCTTCCTGGCAATCAGCGTTTTTTCCTACTATGTATATGAATTCACATTTAAGTTCCTCCCCCACCTCACTGTAAAAATTATAAAAATTCCAAACATTCAAAAAGATGTAGAAAATAATATAAAAGCTGCATACAGCCATCACTAAGCGAGAGAGAAAAAAAGAAAAACATTAAAAATAAGATTGAAGCTTCTTATGTACCTCATCCCAATCCCTGCCCTTTCCCCATCCAAGGTAACCATTATCCTGACTTGGACATTTATTATACCCTTGCCAGCCTTCATCTTTTATAACATATGTATGTCTCCTAAAACAATGTATAATAATGTTTTACATATATTAAATGCAAATGGCATCAAACTATATGTATCCTTCATCACCTTTTCACAATAAAATATAAAGAATGATTTTAGAGGAATCTTTTTTTCCCAAAGCAAAAAGTTAGAGACCTAAATTACTATTAGCAGGAAAATGGATAAATAACATCAGAAAAATGATCCAATTTTTCCCTAAAATTCTTGATTGGAAAGGGATTATTTATTGAAAAGAGAATTGGCAACAAGATGTGCATAGCATATTTTTTGAATCTAAAGCTACTTGTAAAGATGTGGGGCCAAACATCTAGCTGTGTGACCTTAAACAAGTTATACAACCACTCTGTGCCTCTATCATCTAACAGTGGAAGGAACAAGTGTATTTACTTTTTAGGGCCCTAGAAAGTAGCAAAGGAGTTGAGGCATATAACATGCTTACAATAATGCCTGGAATACAATGTTGCTTCTAAGAGTCAGAATTTGAAGTTTAAACTTTTAATTTTTGGTGGTGGTGGTGTTGCTGTTGTAGAGACAAGGTCTCGATATATTATTGCCCAGGCTGGTCTCAAATACCTGAGCTCAAGTGATTTTCCCACCTTGGCTTCCCAAAGTGCTAGGATTACAGGCATGAGCCACCATGCCCAGCCTGAAGTTAAAATTTTTAAGTTTCCATAAAAGGAATGAAGATAATGGAAATATACTGACTGAAACTGCAGATGTTACTTAATTAGATGGAGTTGCTAATTCTCTAGACTGAGAACCAGTATAAATTTGAAAATTACTGTGATAAATTGGGAAATTGTTGTTGAAGGAAATAGAATGGAGTAACACAAACATGGTACATATAAAAAGAGGCCAGGGGCAGTGGCTCATGCCTATATTCCCAGCACTTTGGGAGGCTGAGGTGGGAGGATCACTTGAGCCCAGGAGTTGGAGACCAGCCTGGGCAACATAGTGAGACCCTATCTCTATAATGAAAAAAAAATTTAAAAATGTTAAACAGGCTCGGTGGCTCACGCCTGTAATCCCAGCACTTTGGGAGGCCGAGATGGGCGGATCACCTGAGGTTGGGAGTTTGAGACCAGCCTGACCAACATGGAGACACCCTGTCTCTACTAAAAATACAAAATTAGCCGAGTGTGGTGGCGCATGCCTGTAATCCCAGCTACTTGGGAGGGTGAGGCAGGAGAATTGCTTGAACCTGGGAGGTGGAGGTTGTGGTGAGCTGAAATCACACCATTGCACTCCAGCCTGGGCAACAAGAGCAAAATTCTGTCTCAAAAAAAAAAAAAAAGAGTGTTAAACAAACAAAAACCTGCATTTCTTTTGAAGTATGAAAAGAGGTCGTGTTACAGACTGCATGTTTGTGTCCTCCCTTCTTGACCCCAATTTGTGTGTTGAAACCCTAATCCCCATTGTGATGGGGACTTTGGAAGGTGGTTAGGGTCACATGAGGTCATGAGAGGGGAGCACATCACGGGATTAGTGCTCTTCTCAGTGGAGATATGAAAGTTCTGTCTACAAACCAGGAGAGAGCCCTCGCCAGACTCCAGACCCGCCAGTGCCTTGATCTTAGACTTCCTAAGAACTGTGAGAAATAAATGTCTGTTGTTTAAGTCACCCAGTCTATGGTATTTTTATTACAGCAGTCTGAGATGACTAATACAGATACTGTTAATTTCTTTCTCTTTTGTTTTGAGACCGAGTCTCGCTCCGTTGCCTGGGCTGGAGTGCAAGGGCGCAACCTTGGCTCACTGCAACTTCCGTCTCCCGGGTTCACGCGATTCTCCTGCCTCAGCCTCCCAAGCAGCTGGGATTATAGGCATACACCACCACACCTGGCTAATTTTTTGGTATTTTTAGTAGAGACGAGGGTTTCACTATGTTGGCCAGACTGGTCTCGAACTCCTGACCTCATGATCCGCCCGCCTTGGCCTCTCAAAGTGCTGGGATTACAGGCGTGAGTCACAGCGCCTGGCAGATACTGCTAATTTCAATCCACAGATCGACACTGAGAAGTATACAGCGTGGCATTCAAGAGTGAGAATCCAGGGATCCAGTGGTAGATTACAACCCAGGCTTCACCATTCACAGCCAGGATCATCTCCGGAGAGTTCCTGAACCTCTCTAAGCCTGGATCCTCCGCTGTAAAATGCAAATGATGATAGACCAACCGCAGAGGGCGGCTGTCAGCCGTTAACACAGGGCAACAAAGTTAGATGCTGTTATTACTATTGTTGCTGAGATTATTACAAGGTACAAGTTTACTGGCAAAATGACCTGTGTGCAGAGAACTCGGTTTACTAAATGAATACTCCTCAGAAATGTAGCAATTCTGTGGGAAAAAGCCCAGCATGGTACTGAGATGCCAGAAGTACAACAGGCGCAGTTTAGGAAATCATTCTCCTTTGTGTATCCTTTCTCTAATCCACCTTAGTCCAAGCCTCACTAGAAAATGCATTTTGGAGGTTTGTTTCTGCTGTTAAAAAATGTTGTAAAGAAATAGGAGGCACAAAAATGTTTTAAACGATGACGGTTGGTTCTATAAGAAAGTGTTCAAGGGCTTGGGGTTGTTTGGTCAGGAGAAAAGTAGACCGAGGGGGGTTTAATGACAATCTTTAGGTAAATGACAAGTTTTAATGTGAGGAATGTGCGCTAGTTTTTCATCAGTTTTGTGGAGGACCAAATTAGTGGACACAGACTTAAATTAAAGAGGAGGATTTCACATCTGTAAAAGCTCCCAAAGGTCATAACAACAAACTGCTGCAGGGAGGTGCCGAGTGGGAAGGAGAGCTGGCATCCAGAGGGCTGAAGAAAAACACACATGAAAATATGTCATTAAGATACTTTTTCTTGGTGTGGTGCAGTGGCTCACGTCTGTAATCCTAGCACTTTGGGAGGCCGAGACTGGAGGATCACTTGAGCCCGGGAGTTCAAGACCAGGCTGGGCAACATAGTGAGACCCCTGCCTTTATTTTTTAAAAATATATGTGTTTTTGGCCAGGTGCGGTGGCTCAAGCCTGTAATCCCAGCATTTTGGGAGGCCGAGACAGGC
>NW_012115888.1:2595859-2610898 GCF_000951035.1 Colobus angolensis palliatus | reverse complement strand
GTGGTGGTGCACACCTATGGTCCCAGCTACTCGGGAGGCTGAGGAAGGAGGATTGCTTGAGCTCAGGAGGTCAAGGCTGCAGTGAGCCGTGATGGTTGAGCTGCACTCTGGCCTGGGCAACAGAGTGAGACCCAGCTTGAAAAATAAAATAAAATGAAGGAAAACCAAAAGCAGGAAGCAGCACTTCCAGTTGGTACCACATGGCAAAAGTCGGAGAAAAAGCATATAAAGAAGTGCAAGGGAAAACTCTGTCTTATTTCTGAGAAGAAGGTCGTGTGTCCAGGAGTGGAATTCACATTAGGAGAAATCAACAATAAGCCGAGTAATGGGATGGCTGGGTCCAGTGGTGTTTCTGGTTCTAGATCCTTGAGGAATCGCCACACTGTCTTCCACAATGGATGAAATAATTGATGAATAAACTAATTGATGAACTAACTAATAAATGAATAAATTGGGAAACTGAAGTGCATTTTCTAAAACATATGAGCAAAAGCCATTTTGAATACCAGGAACATATTGTGGGGAACAAGATTCTTTCAGGAAAACAACAACAACAACAACAACGAAAATCAGCTGTTTTAAACATCTAATGTGCAGAAAAACGAATTCCTCCATAACCATCGTTTCACAAACTGCCAACAGCTTCCCTCAGGTTCTTTTTCCTGTAAAAGCTGCCCCTCTTCGTTAAAAAATCACAGTGTCTGCTTATAAGGTCTGCATTTTATTTTCATTGAAACTGAAAGCAAAAATAAAGAAAAGAAAAGAAAAAAAAGTCATCCTTTCCTTTTGAAGTTTATTTTGACCAGTGTAGAAAATATTTCTACATTGATGGCATTAATCTCTTCATCATAAAACAACATGAAATGAAATGCATTTGGAAATGCAAAAAACCGGTTTCACAAGAAACAAATAAAATACTCATGCTAATCTATTTCATGTTAATTTGGGGGATGAAAGTAACTGGGGGTGTGTGGTGTGTCTGCCTGAGAGAGAGAGCTTTTAATAAATATGCTAAAGCTTTTCAGTGGAAAAACATGTTTCATGCTGCCATTTTATTTATTTATTTTACTATTTTTATTTTTTTGAGATGGAATTTCACTTGTCACCCAGGGTGGAGTGCAATGGCGCCATCTTGGCTCACTGCAACCTCCACCTCCCGGGTTCAAGTGATTCTCCCGTCTCAGCCTCTGAGTAGCTGGGATTACAGGCGCCTGCCACCATGCCCAGCTAATTTTTGTATCTTTAGTACAGAGGGGGTTTCACCACATTGGCCTGGCTGGTCTCGAACTTCTGACCTCAAGTGATCGGCCTGCCTTGGCCTCCCAAAGTGCTGGGATTACAGGCATGAGCCCCTGCATCCCCCATGCTGCTGTTTTAAAGGGAACTAGCAAAATCTTACAGCAAATTAGGGATAGAATCAATAAAATCACCCATTTAATGTAAACTGTCAATTAGCAAACTGACTTTTGAGATGATTGGTTTTCCTTATTTTTGTTCTTTAGGTAAATGTTCTTCTAATCTGTATTTGAGGTTGTCTTTCTCTTTTGATTGTATGCATTATGGCTAACGACTCATTACTGCAGCTGAAACCCAGGGAATTCAATGGCTTTGTAAGCACTTCCTGGGAGGAAGATTACTTGGACAAACAGCTATGAAAACAGTTTGACTTACTCATCTGAATGAAAATAAAATGAGAATTATTTTCGTTCTATGTGTGTTTGTGTCCTTTTGGTGAATGGCTGCTTCGCCAATTCTCCTAGTAAATGTAAAGTACCATTCATTGAGAGTAGTGAGCACCCGTTGTTGGCCTTGATGCTAATTTCTCACAGCCTGGAGAAGTTATAATAAGCAGATGATGGAATGCTTATACTAGGGTCTGTGTTGTTACTACTGACCTTGCTGTACACGTTCTCTAATATACATTTCCCCCAAATTCATCAAGTGGGACAATACCTTCTTCTCTTAGGGAAAATGCCCCACGAGGACGGAGTCAAAGGTCTCCCCTCACTAGGACCAGTGGAGACTGCAGATCTCCAGCAGATTCCAGAGAATCCGCTGTAGTCACAGCACCTTCTGTATGTGAAGCCTTTGAGAAACAAAGAGGTGACTTGAGGAGGTTGACTTTTGAAAAAGTGAACTGGCAGGGGCCAGCGCAGCTGATCGAATTACTCTCTCTCCTTCCTTCCTTCCTTCCTTCCTTCCTTCCTTCCTTCTTTCCTTCCTTCCTTCTTTCCTTCCTTTCTTCTTTCCTTCCTTCCTTCTTTCCTTCCTTCCTTCCTTCTTTCCTCCCCCCTCCCCTCCCCCCTCCCCTCCTCTCCTTTCCTTCCTCTCCTTCCTTTTCTTCCTTTCTTTCTCCCTTCCCTTCCTTTCCTTCCCTTCTCTCCTTTCTCTCTCTCCTTCCCTTCCTTCCTGCCTTCCTGCCTTCCTTGCTTCTCTTTCATTTCACTCTGTCACCCAGGCTGGAGTGCAGTGGCGCAATGTCCACTCACTACAACCTCTACTTCCCGGGTTGAAGCCATTCTCCTGCCTCAGCCTCCCATGTAGCTGGGACTACAGGTGCCCACCACCACGCCCGGCTAATTTTTGTGTTTTTAGTAGAGATGGGGTTTCACCATGTTGGCCAGGCTGGTCTCGAACTCCTGACTTCAAGTGATCTGCCCACTCCAGCCTTCCAAAGTGCTGGGATTATAGGCCTGAACCACTGGGTCCGGCGACCTAATTACTCATTTGGGGAGATTTTTCGCACTTTCCTCTGGGCTGCTGGGACTCTGACATCTGCTAGAGGACTTCCATTTTGTTGGACAAACAGAGAGCGTAGGAAGGACCCGTGTGTCACTCCTTTTTAATCTATCTGCATTTCCCCGGGTTTTAGTCGATTCTTTGTAGCCAGCCACAAGATCATCCATCCACATATGAAGTCATTCATTACTGCGAGCCCAAGAAGGAAGTATGCAGTTGTATTCATTTCAGAAAGCACTGGTCATGCAAGTGTGAAAGGCTTTGTCCTGGGTTCTGAATGTAAATGCTGGAGTGTGTGCTCGTTGCAGCCCCCTCCGAGACCACGTGTGTTGCTCATAAGCACAGATGCAGATGGCAGAGGCCTCTCGACTCTCAACTTGGCTCTAAGGAAAAGCACTTTTGACCTGATTCATAACATCACCATTCTGAGTTAGGAAGCCCCAATTTGAGGACGCAACTTTTAGTTGAAGGGCATCCTTGCTGCATACGTGCTCAAACTTGATATTCCAGACACGATGACACAAAATGCACCCATGTGGGGGCTGCGCCCGTCCTGTATGCTGTCACCGCCAGGCTCAGCCTGTCAAGTTGCTCTTTTACAGTGGAACACTTCCTAAAGTCAAGCAGGGATGGAGAGGTCATCTTTTAGCCGGTTGAGACAGTTATTACCCAATTCGCTCTTTTGCTTTCTTCTAGTTATTATCATAGCAGATATAAGTGAACTAAGAACATTGGCAGAGTGCACTGGGATTCTTGTGACTTAATATTAAGTTTTGGCTCTAGCAGTCTTCTTTCAGAACTCTGGGTAGGTCAAAAGATTTCTTAAGTCTCAGTTTATCTGAAGGAAAAGTATGAATTTCCTTCTAGTGTAGACTCATCAGTATTGCAAAACAGGCCAATTACAGATCCACCAGAAGCAACTCTAACTTATGGATGCCCAGCTAAAGCCCAGCCCATACATCTAAACGGGCAGTGGAGATGGAGGTGGTAAGGATGGGTGTAGCGGATTCCAGCCTTCATCTGCCCTCAGTGCCCTGCAGCCTTAAACTCCTGGGCTCAAGTGATCCTCTTGCCTTGGCCTCCTGAGTAGCTGGGACTACAGGCGTGTGCTTCCTTGCCCAGTTTTAACATTTTTGTAGAGATGGTGTCTGTCTGTGTTGCCCAGGCTGGTCTCAAACTCCTGGCCTCAAGTAGTCTTCTGACCTCAGCCTCCCAAAGCGGTGGGAGTACAGGCATGAGCCACCATGCCCTGTCTAACAACCTTTGTTTTTCTATTCTAATCGCCCCCAAATTTATTGACAGATAGAAACATTTCCAAGCTGTGCTCAGGACTTCTTTAGGTAGAGTAGCCAACTTGATTTGTTTTTCTAAGACCAGCCGAGCGGGCACAAAAGAACCAGCGGGTAGGCAAGTGTAGGAGCAAAACTGCAAGTTTATTTTGGTCACCTAGCTTCAGGGAAAGAAGGTGGGTAGGGAGAAGTCTGTCGGCCTCCGGCAAAGGAGGCCGGCAGAGTCCCCCGGTGGGGCTCTCGGACGGAGTTCCCACAGTCCTGACATCCCGACAGGAGTGGGGCTGTGAGAAGGCCGCCTGGCTCACTGGCAGAGAGCAGCTTTTCTAGGAGTGGGAGGGCAATAGGCGGGGCACGGGCGTGTCGGGGGGCGTTCCGCAGGTGCGACCAGGTAAATCTTGGTCTCTTTGGATTGACCTCACCTGGCGCATGCCCGGTTGGTCTGCACCCTCCCTGGGCGCTGGCTGCAATTTCGCGCACGCGGGAAGAGCTGGTGGTGAAGAAGAACCCGGAAGTGCACCATCTTGCCTCCGTTCGTCCAAACACAACTGTCTGTATTTGCCTAGAATGCTCTGGTTTTATCACTACAAGTCCTACATCCCAGGAATGCCCTTAGCCCTGAGAATATCAAGGTGGTCAGTCACTGTACTCTTATCTCTAAGAGAAACACCGAGCACAACATAGTTCTGTAGTCAAAGAATCTTAGAAACTGCTTCCTCTTGTTTTCATTAAAACAAAAAAATTGTGGTTAAAAAAAACACATAACTTAGACTTTACCATCTTAATTATAGTCACGTGCTGCATAGTGACATTTTGGTCAGTAGTGGGCCTCGTACATCATGGTGTTCCTATAAGATTATAATATTATATATTTATATTTTCTATGCTTAGATATGTTAGATATATAAAAATTTACCATTGTGTTACAGTTCCCTATAGTCTTCAGTACCGTAACCTGTTGTACAGGTTTGTAGCCTAGGAGAAATAGGCTCTACCATGTAGCCTAGGTGTGTAGCAAGCTATAGTGTCTGGGTTTGTGTGAGTACACTCTCTGATGTTAACACAATGACGAAATAGCCTAACAATGCACTTCTCCAAATGTATCCTCATCATTAAGCAAAACAACTGTTTCTTTTTTCTTTTTTTTTTTTTTTTTGAGACAGGGTCTTGCTTTGTCACCCAGGCTGGAGTGCAGTTGTGTGATCTTGGCTCACTGCAACCTCTGTCTCCAAGGTTCAAGCAATTCTCCTGCCTCAGCCTCCCAAGTAGCTGGGACTATAGGCACGTGCCACCATGCCCGGCTAATTTTTGTATTTTTAGTAGAGATGGGGTTTTGCCATGTTGTCCAGGCTGGTCTCGAACTTCTAGCCTCAAGTGATCCACCCGCCTCAGCCTCCCAAAGTGTTGGTATTACAGGCGTGAGTCACTGCACCTGGCCCATGACTATGTTTCTAAGTGTACAGTTCAGTGGTATTAAGTATGCTTACATTACGGTTTTTGTCTTTTTGAGATATAAAAGGCATAATAATATATTGAAGTATTTAATAAGCTTCTCAGTGAAGGAACTTGTTAAAACTTACTCTTTCCCAAACTTCTGTGGTCATGGAGCCTTCGGGCAATACCTCTTAACACCGCCGAACACAACTTGACCATAATGCTCGTATGGTGACCCTTTTTTATCTTGCTCAGTAATAAAAGTATTGGACAGTATTTTCCATTAAGCAAGTTTCTGCTTTCTGGAAGTATCCATAGACCTTCCCTAATTCACTCCAAGAGTTGAAAGAGAGAGACGTGCATCTGATATCCAGAGGTTTAACTAAGAATATGTTTTTTCCTTAGTAAAAAGGTGTTACAAGTGATGGTTAGAGGTACCAGAGTTGTCTATGGGTTGAACAGGGTTTTATGCTTTGGCCTAGGAAGCTTCTCTCTGCAAAATTATCAGCTGCTTAGGAAAAACAGCTGGAACCTCTGGAGTCTGCATAGTGATTGGGACACAGTAGGCATTCAAGCTATTTTTACTGAGCTGAACTAATGTTGATTTATACTGTTGCTTCCATCGAGGTAGCGAATTTTTTGTTCGTTTGTTTTTACTTTAATTTTTTGAGACAGGGTCTTGCTCTGTTGCTTAGGGTGGAATGCAGTGATGCGATCATAGCTCACTGCAGCCTCCATCTCCCAGCCTCAATCCATCTTCTTGTCTCAGCCTCCTGATTAGCTGGGACTGCAAGTATACGCCCTCATGCCTGGGCTAATTTTTTATGTTTAGTAGAGACGAGGTCTTGTTATGTTACTCAGGCTGGTCTAGAACTCCTGAGCTCCAGTGATCCTCCTACCTCAGCCTCCCAAAGTGATGGAATTATAGGCATGAGCTATTGCACATGGCTGGTAATGAATTATGAATTACATATATGATACACTTCGTTCAAAAACTGGAGACCACTGTATTTATATTTAAAAGTTGCCTGTGATTAAAAAATTTTAAGGGTGGAATTAATAGTTTAAGCCATCTTTTAAAGTTTCCCACCAAAATAGCTTTCTTTGCGATGATAGCTCTATTTCTGAGAAAGAGCACAACTGCTGAATTCCAGATGTCAGAACATGGCATGGGCTCCAAAAATGGTGGCCAGGGCTACCCTATGAGTTGGCAGTTCTCACAGAGAAGTTACCTTGGAGAAGTTAAAAGTGGATGCAGATGAAGATAACGTTGTGTATTCCAGTTAATGTCAGAATGGAAGCCAGAATCTACCTCAGCCAAATCCTGGGCTGATGAGCTCTTATCACAGTTTATCTCGGTGTTCTTCAGAATATGTCTTCCCTGGAGAAAACATAAGGTGAGGATTCAATTCCAAGGTCAAATGAGTTAGCACAAACTCTCTTCCCTTCCTCCTTCAATATCTATTATATTTTCATTTATTTATTTGTTTATTTATTTTGAGATGGAGTCTCGCTCTGTCACTCAGGCTGGAGCGCAGTGGTGCAATCTCGGCTCACTGCAAACTCCGCCTCCTGGGTTCAAGTGATTCTCCTGCCTCAGCCTCCCAAGTAGCTGGGATTGTAGGTGTGCGCTATCACGCCCAGCTAATTTTTGTATTTTAGTAGAGACAGAGTTTCATCATGTTGTCCAGGCTGGTCTCGAACTCCTAGCCTCAAGTGATCCATCTGCCTCGGCCTCCCAAAGTGCTGGGATTACAGGCATGAGCCACTGCACCCGGCATATATACATATACACACACACACACACACACACACACACACATAATATATGTATATATGTATCTTATATACATATATATACATATATATATGTATGTATATATTGGAGCCAGAGTTTTACTCTGTTGCCCAGGCTATTGTATGGTGGTGTGATCATAGTTCACTGCAGTCTCGAACTCCTGGGCTCAAGTAATCCTCCCACTTCAGCCTCCTGGAGCAGCTGGGACTACAAACACGTGCCATCACACCTCGCTAATTTTTTGTAAAGATGGGGTTTTGCCATGTTGCCCAGGCTGGTCTCGAACTCCTGGGCTCAAGCGATCCTCCCGCCTCAGCCTCCCAAAGTGTTGGGATTACAGGCGTGAGTCACTGCGCCCGGCCAGTACGATATTTTTTATAAACCAATGTTGCAGCGTCAGATCAGATTTCCTGAAATTATCCTTGTTCGGCAGTGACACCATTTGTAGCTCCTCAGAGCTCTGTGATGATGAAATAAAGGATGTGTCTTGGGGTTTTTGGGGATTTACATCATAAAGGAGAAGGGAAGGAGCAGGAGGAAGTAAGGGAGAGAAGCTGAGCCGTGGCACAGTCCTGATAAAGGCCTCAGCCAGGACCTCAGGAGCTCTGAAGGTGGAATGGCCTTGCAAAGCTGACCCACTGTGGCCTCGGACCCCCATGGAGGTCAGACGTGGAATGCAGACATCTGGAGATGGGTCTGTGACTCTGAGTGAAGAGGCTCCTTTCAGTCCTTGCAGGGGACGGACACTGCGGCTCTGCTAGCAGGAAGCTTTCGTTCCTGAGGGGGAGTCCGCAGAGCAGTGCAGGGCTGTCTCTCCAGGACTCTTAGTTCTTTCTGGGCAGGAGAGTATTAGTTCGAACTGTTCAACACTGACTTCTGTGGTGCCTCAAAGAGCACGAAGTGAGCCCAGTTCAGAAGTTGCTACATAGCAGATTCCTTTTCAAAATGAACACTGCACAGATAGTAACAATCCTTTTAATGTCCACCTGCTGGAGGCTAATTCAGTTTACTTTGATAAAGGTGGGAGGGGAGAAGAGGGAGGAAGAGGAGGAGGAGGAGAATGAAGAGAGAGATTTTGATAGAAACAGAGGCCTGAATTTTTAAAAAGGCAGTGCTGCCAGACTATGGGCATTGATGATTACATTGTACATTTTCACACAACTGTATACTGTGCATCAGTCGTTTTAAGTATTGCATGATGTAAGTATAAAGTTGGCCCCTTTTTGGGGAAAGTCCTTGGAGCGCTTAATGCCAGAGACAGCCTGGAATGGTGGTCCATGGCCGCCTGACCTCCAGAGCAACTGCCCAGCTCAATTTCTCCAATTCCATGACACCTGGGCTGCATGACTGTGGGTGTTGGGCTCTCAGCATCATGCCAGAAGCTGCACCAGAAGCGGGTTGGAGCTTTTCACTCTGAGGCACTGCTCAAGATGCACAATCCCTGGTTGCTGTTTCTCCCCCTAACTCATCGCCTTTACTATGTTGTCCTGTTTGGTTTATCCAGAACCTCCTGTCCTTTTTATTGTAAAGTCTTTCCGTATATCTCCAACCCACTGTAGACTGGTCAGCTGTCCTCCCGTAGGGACAGTTTATTTTTAAAAACTTAGAACCATTCTAACGGGGGCAGCTATTTCTCCTGCATATCCTCAGTCCGGAAGGAGGAGTCAGCATTGCCCTTGGTCTCCCTTCCTGTGCGTAGACATTACTTTACATCCCTTGTGTACAATCCTCTTTGTTTTCCGTCATGTCATCTGCCTCATCTACCCAGCACCCCTGTGGAACCACCTTGGTGGTTCATGGTCTCTTTCTCTAGGTCACCACCTATGACATCTGGGGTCAATTTGACATCCATGTAGAGAATCCCAAACACAGAGGCCTCTAACGCTGTTTTATCTTAGAACCAATAGCATTTACGGCCGGAGTGGTGGCTCACGCCTGTCATCCCAGCACTTTAGGAGGCCGAGGCAGGTGGATCAGGAGGTCAGGAGATCGAGACCATCCTTGCTAACACGGTGAAACCCCGTCTCTACTAAAAATACAAAACAATTAGCCGGGCATGGTAGCGGGCACCTGTAGTCCCAGCTACTTTGGAGGCTGAGGCAAGAGAATGGCGTGAACCCGGGAGGCAGAGCTTGCAGTGAGCTGAGATCGCCCCACTGCACTCCAGTCTGGGCGACAGAGTAAGATTCTGTCTCCAAAAAAAAAAAAAAAAGAAAAGAACCAATAACATTTACACCAATAACATTTACCTCCTCTGCACTTAAGCATCCTGCACTGTTTTTAATACTCTTTAGCCCCCAAACAGATTCATCTCTGAAAACTTCAGCAACAACCACCTACTGTCGTGGCTGGAGCCCCCCAAAAACCAGACCCTGAAGAAGGACTCCAATACAAGTCGTTTCTTTGGGAGCTAATCCCAGCGTTGGGGTGGAGGACTGAGACGAGGACGGGAAAGAAGCTGATAAAGAGTCCAGTGGCATGCAAGTGCCCACCATGGGCAACTGGAGCCATTCCCACCGGGGAACTCTGGGAAGCAGCAAGAACATCCTGCCAGGGGAAGGCCAAGGAGCTGCGTTAGACAGTCACTGATTCCTGACAGGTATTGGCTGGGGGTTGCTTCTAGGGGGCATCCGGTGCCCAGCACTTCTTGCCTGGAATGGAGTTAAGGCAAAAGCAGGTGGCCAGGCATGGTAGCTCCCGCCTGTACTCCCAGCACTTTGGGAGGCTGAGGCGGGGGAATCACCTGAGGTCAGGAGTTCAAGACCAGCCTGGCCAACATGGTGAAACCCCATTTCTACTAAAAATACAAAAATTAGCTAGGCTTGGTGGCAGACGCCTGTAATCCCAGCTACTTGGGAGGCTGAGGCAGGAGAATCGCTTGAACCTGGGAGGCAGAGGTTACAGTGAGCCGAGATGGTGCCATTGCACTCCAGCCTGGGCAACAAGAGTGAGACTTTGTCTCAAAAAACAAACAAACAAAAAACCAAAACCCAACCCCCCCCTCCCCACCCAAAAGGAAAAGCAGGTGACAGTCTGGCCAGGGTAGAGGGCATAGAAGTAGAGGCTGCCATGCAGGTATCAGGGCACACTGACAGCATCCACTTCACCTGTCAATTCAGCTTTCTTAACCTGCCTTCCCCTAAACATGTTTTTTTGTCTTTATCGTGGTCTCTAATCCCTTGCCTTATCTATTTGCAGCTAATTATCGGCCTCCTGGGGACAATTCCTTCCATATGGAGCCTGGATCTCAGAGATAATTACAACCTCTTCCTGTCAGGCTACTCAACTTCATTGTCTCCCTGTGTTTTTTTATTTTTTCCTTTTTTCTTTTTTAACCACAGTTTGGTGTTTCCCAACCAAGTTCAGACTATGATAACTAGGAAGAATTGCCCACCCAGGCAAATGGGTGCCACTGAAAATAAATGGAAATCTCTCTCCTCGGTTTATTTATTTATTTATTTTGCATTCTTTTTGGCCAGGTCTTCCTTTAGTAACTCTCAGCTACATGTCCATGCCCCCCTCCTCAAATCACCTTCCTGCTTTTACTGCTTTTATTCACAGTCAGTGACTCAGCCAATCTGGATCCGGATAGAATCGTCTACACTCACTGTCTCATTCTTCAGCTTGACTCAGTGTGACTTTTGGCTCCATTACTCTTCCATGTCAGCCCAATGGACTTTTCTGCTCTCATCTTTCTTCTTAGCAACATTCTTGGACAGGTTCTCTTTCTGGAAATTTCTTGCCCCTCATCTTCTGGCCATAAAGCTATGTTAGTTTACTTCTTACCTTTCTGGCCATTTCTTCTTTCTTTTTGCAGTTTCATCATCTATCTAGCCACTGAATCTTTGATCTACCCAAGAGTCTGTCTTGGGACCTCTCCTTTCCTCCATGTTTTGCCCATAAACAATCTTATTCTATCTATGCCTACTCTTCATATCGATAATTTGGACTTTTCTTTGAGATCCAGTCTTACCTGGCCAACAGTCTACTTGATATCTACTCTTGAATGTCTCAAAGACACATTAAAATCAATATATCTAGAAGTAAATGCATGATCTTCCTTCCAAATCCAGCCTACTTCCAGTATACTTCATCCTGGTAATCTACCCAATTTGGGGCAGATCGTAAATGTCGGGGGGCAGACTCAACATTCCTTTACCTTACCCTTACTGCATTTCAATAATATCTTTCTAAATATCTTTTGAAGTTATCTTCTCTTTTGATTCTCACCACTGTCACCTTTTCCAAGCTATAGTCATCTCTTTCCAGGGTTACTGAAATAGCCTCACTTAACCTATTCTGACCCCTCTGGATTCCTCTGGTCCATTCTCCAGGCTGTGGCTAAAGTCTACTTTCTGAAAAGGTATAAAATACAAATGTGATCACATGAGCTCAGCCCCCTACCCTTTTTAAAACTCATCAATGACTTCCTAGTGCTTTACTATTAACTTTTATGGGATGTTCTGTAAGATCCTACCTTGTCTGGTTCTATTAACTTCTCCAGGTTCATCTTTTGCTACTCTCCACCTCACTCTTTTGCTCCAGTCACACTGACTGTCCTTTGATCCAAGGACTTCAGTACTCCCTGCTTCCACAGGGCCTTTGCATATACCAAGCCTTCTTCCTGTCTTTCTCTACTCATTGACTCCAACCTGTGAATTGAAATTATGCCACTTCATCAATGACAAGTTCTCTGTGTGCCAATAAGGGTTTGACTTGTGCTGAAAAGAGTTTATAGTGGGGGGAATTGACCTATTCAGAGAGGAAGTCTTTGCCGACACCTGAGTAAGCCAATTCTTCTTACTATAAACTCTTATTGAACCATGTAATTTGACATAGCACCTATCACAGTTGCAATTTTGCATTTACTTGTATGGGCATTTGATTAACACCTGCCACACTCCCAGCTTTTAAGTTCCAGGAGGACAAGGATGGTGCCTGTTGTGCCAGGGTATTTTGTAGGTGCTCAGAAAATAGTGACCAAAAGAATGACTTAATGAATCAATGATTTATTTTCTATTTCTTAGAGAAAAAGAGTTCCTAGGTGTGAATGCCTTCTTTTTCCAGCCTAGACTTGCAGTTTCAGGGATCTGAGTGAAGACTACGATTTTTTTTTTTTTTTTTTTTAGGGTCTCACTCTGTCACCCAGGCTGGAGTGGAGTGGCATAACTGCAGCTCACTGCAGCCTCGATGTGCTGGGCTCAAGCAATCATCCCATCTCAGCTCCCCGAGCATCTGGGACTACAGGTGCATACCACCACACCCGGCTAACTTTTGTATTTTTGTAGAGACGGGGTTTTGCCATGTTACCTAAGTTGGTCTTGAACTCCTGGGTTCAAACAATCAACCTGCCTCAGCCTCCCAAAGTGCTGAGTTTACAGGCGTGAGTCACCACATCCAGCCCAACTATGCTCTTGATCATATCCCCTCTCTGATCTCACTCTGATGATTCCATCTTTCTCATATTTCAGTCTCTCCCTCTTGCCTTATTCCTGTCTTGCATCCATTAATATTTCAGGTTTCATTAGAAAACACCTTCCTCAACTTTACATCTGGTCATTTTTCCTTTATAAATGCCCCAGAATGAATAGCTCATAGTAACTATCTCCATTTTTCATTTTCATTGTGCTCTTAGCTACTCTTGTGACTCTTACCTTAAGAACAAATCTTGCTCTTAAACTCCAGACTCTAAATAACCAACTAGTGCTTCAATATATTTACTTGCATGTTTGTTTGTTTGTTTGTTTGTTTGTTTGTTTTTTGAGACGGAGTCTCACTCAGTTGCCCAGGCTGGAGTGCAGTGGCACGATCTCGGCTTACTGCAAGCTCCGCCTCCTGGGTTCACGCCATTCTCTTGCCTCAGCCTCCCGAGTAGCTGGGACTACAGGCGCCCGCCGCCACGCCTGGCTAATTTTTTGTAGTTTTAGTAGAGACGGGGTTTCACCATGTTAGCCAGGATCTCGATCTCCTGACCTCGTGATCCACCCGCCTCGGCCTCCCAAAGTGCTGGGATTACAGGCGTGAGCCACTGCGCCTGGCCTACTTGCATGTTTTAAGGACTCCTGTAATTCAACCTATTATTTCTCTCATCCAAGTACTAACCAGGCCAGACCCTGCTTAGCTTCCACGATCAGACGTGTTCAAGGTGATACGGCTATAGACAACATATTATTTCTCCTCCAAACTTACTTCTCCTCCTGTACCACTTTAGAACAGGTAAAAGTACTATCCTCTACTCACTTACCAAAGCTAGGGCCCTGATGTTTACCCTGGTCTCTTTCAGCTATTTCCCATCCCAGTAAGTCGCCTTGCCCCATCTCTTGTGTTTTTTAAATGTTTCTGGAATATCTGCAGAAATCAATATGGACACTCATCTTTAGCTCTTGGACTACGATGAGAGCTTCTGAGTGGTCTCCCAGGTCAGCCTGGCTCCACTTTCGCCCGTATTTACCCTGCTAGAGGAATCTTTCTAAAGCACAAATTTGTTCTTGTGTAACCCCTTCCCCCCAGGCCTCAGCCCTCACATAAGCGCCCCAAACTGTCTAATCCTTAGCATAACATGCATGTCACCAAAAGGTTATGTCTTCAGCTTCACCTCCAGTTGTTCCTTCCTTATCCCCTTTGATCTAGATGCTTCCCAGTCCTTGCTCATCTGGTGATGTCAGAATGTTGGACTGTTTCATGCTTCTGTACCTTTTCCCAAGCAGCTGCCTCTCCACTGGACACCCTCTCTAGACCTTTGAAAGAATGGAGGACGTCTACCTGTGGTTCACGATCTTAGGTCAATGACTACTTGTTTGTACAGCTATCTCTGGCCTCCCCACCTAGAACTGACCGCTCTATCTACTGTGCTCCCAGTGTACCTAGTACATATTCTATTAGAACTCCTGCTGCCAGAGCTGCTGCATAAGGTTGTTCAGGTTGTGAACTGCACAACTCTAAGGACCTTATTCACGAAATGATGCATAGTGAAGACAGTCATATATCGTTGCTCTGCTTTTTGGACTGTTTTCCCTTTCTTTGCTCTTAAGAATCATGGGAATGGGGAAGAAGGCATGAAAAGGTTAAGAATGTAACATGTGGCATCTATGTATGTGGAAATGCTACATAACTCAAGAGGAATGAGGGACAAAGACAGGGATCCATGCTGAGTCAGGATGGTTCTGTGTGTGATGCAGGAGCTTCAGAAAGAAGCCTGTGTGCTGCGCTTAGGTGGCAAACTGTGCAAGAGGCATGGCAAGAAAAGGCCGGCCCAGTGTGGCAGACAGCGCTAGAGGAGGAAGAGTGGAAAGGATGTAAGCCGACTGTTTAAATGAAAATGATCAAAACACAATTGGCTGCTGAGAAGGGAGTGGGGGTTCCTCCATGTCTTCCTGGGGTTGGGACTGGTGTTGGCAGTGACGATCTCTCAAGTTAATCTCCTCCCAGGGACTGTTTCCTGCCACGCATGGATGGGGACAATCACTGCTGGAGCTTGCTTATAGGCTTGTCCCACTAGGCTGAGGGCCAGGGATTGCGACTTGTGATCTTAAATCCCCAGCATCTTACATGGGACTTTGGTCCACTATGGGCCCTCCACATCCTTCCTAGCCAGAGGTGACAGAGGAAAGAAAAGGAGTTTGTGGACTTCAACAAAATCACAATAATAATAAGAGTCAACATGAATAGAGTCCCATGAATATAGCTTACTATGCACCTGACACCTTTCTTTCTTTTTCTTTTTCTTTTTTTTTTTTGAGATGGAGTCTCACTCTGTCTCCAGGCTGGAGTGCAGTGGTG
>NW_012115888.1:2584567-2595109 GCF_000951035.1 Colobus angolensis palliatus | reverse complement strand
GACTCTGCATCAAAAAAAAAAAAAAAAGAAGTAATTAAAGTAAAATGAAGTCTTATATTGGGCTCTAATCTGACATGCATGGTGTTCATATAAGAAGAGAATATCAGGACAGAGACACAGAAGACCATGTGAGGACATAGAGGAAATGTAATGATCTGTAAGCCAAAAAGCAGTTTCAGAAGAAACCAAACCTGCCAACACCTTAATCTTGGACTTTCAGCCTCCATAACTGTGAGAAAATAGACTTTTATTGCTTCAGCCACACAGTTTGTGGTTTTTGGTTATGGCAACCCTAGTAAGCTAATATAGTGACCATATTTTCCAAAGTAGAAATTGAGACGTGACTTGACAAGTACAAGTAATTTATAGACTCAATTGACTGGAATACCCTATATTTGAAACCCGTCCATACCTAATTCATAGTTAATTCATAAACTTACTTCCAAACAGGACTTTACTTAATCCTAGAAAAATACTGTTACTGAACTCTTTATAAAAACTCTTAGGAAAGGGGGTTCTATTCCCACCCTTGAAAATATACCAAATCCCAAGTTCTAAAACTGAAGTTTTAACACCCTGCATCTTTTTTGGGCATTTAAAAATCAAACTAAATACAATTTAGAGAGAACTAAGGGCAAAAATCCATGGACTTCATGGACTTTTCATTTTTTTTTTTTTTGAGATGGAGTCTTGCTCTGTTGCCAGGCTGGAGCGCAGTGGCGTGATCTCAGCTCAGTGCAACCTCTGCCTCCTGGGTTCAAGTGATTCTCCTGCCTCAGCCTCCTGAGTAGCTTGGATTACAGGCATGTGCCACCATGCCCAGCTAAATTTTGTATTTTTACAAATACAAAAAGGTTTTACCATGTTGGCCAGGATGGTCTCGATCTCTTGACCTTGTGATCCAACGGCCTCGGCCTCCCAAAGTGCTGGGATTACAGGCGTGAGCCACCGCACCCGGCCCGGACTTTTCATTCCTAACATGTAAGTGTAGGCTAAATTACTGTAAGAGTACAGTGTTCTATTTTTAGAAGAGAAGAAATCTGAGAATCTAGCATGCCTTCAGAAAGACAAGATCTTTAAGAAGAGTAGCACAGGCCGGCATTCATATCCTCAGGCCAACCACCTACATAATTGGAAAACACTTAGGGACAGAGAGGAATTATTTTAAACTAAATATTTTGTCAGGGCACAGTGGCTCATGCCTGTAATCCCAGCATTCAGAGAGGCCAAAGCTGGAGGATTGCTCGAGCCCAGAAGCTCAAGTCTAGCCTAGGCAACATAGTGAGATCCTATCTCTACAAAAAATGAAATTAAAAAATTATCCGGGCATGATGGTGCATGCCTGTAGTCCCAGCTACTCAGAAGGCTGAAGCAAGAGGCTCCACTGAGCCCCCAGTGAATTCAAGGTTACAGTGAGCTATGAGTACGCCATTGCACTCTAGCCTGGTCAACAGAGCAAGATCCTGTCAAACAGACACACACAAAACCCCAACTATTCTTTAAGATCTAAATCAAAAAATGAGGCTCGATCTCCTGACCTCGTGATCCACCTGCCTCAGCCTCCCAAAGTCTTGGGATTACAGACTTGAGCCACCGCGCCCAGCTTAATTACTTCTTTAAAGGCCTGTACTAGTCTGTTCTCACATTGCCATAAAGAACGACCTGAGACTGGGTAACTTATAAAAAGAAGAAGTTTAATTGACTCACTGTTCTGCAGGCTATATAGCAGGCATGGCTGGGGAGGCCTCAGGAAACTTACAGTCATGGTGGAAGGTGACAGGGAGGCAGGCACGTCTTCACATGGCTGGCAGGAGAGAGGGAGGGTGAAGGGAGAGGTGTTACACACTTTCAAGCAACTATATCTCCTGTGAACTCTATCATGAGACAGCACTGGGGGGACGGTGCTAAACCATTAGAAACCACCCCTATAATCCAATCACCTCCCACCAGGCCCCCCTCTAACACTGGGGATCACAATTCAACGTGACGTGTGGGTGGAGACACAGAGCCAAACCATATCAAGGCCCTAGCTCCAAATACAGTTATAGTGTGAGGCACTGCAGGTTAGTACTATAATACACAAATTGTGATGAGGGGGACATAATTCAGCCCATAACAGCCCCTTTGGGACTGGTCAGATTGTAGCCAATAGTGAACTTGAACTTGTTTGTGTCATTAGGGCCCTACTCAATGTGGTTTAAGAACATTTAAGAACACTTAAGAACAACGACAACCTCAAGGGGTTGACACATTACTTGATACCATGAAAGAATAATGGGTATTTTAATCCCAGAAAAAAAAAAATAACTATAATAATATAAATAAAATAATGTTATATAATAAATATAAGAAGCCCAAGTGCCTCTAGATAATAAATAGCTTGGGCTAAAAACAGAGTATTAAGCTACCAACTAGAATAAATGACATTTCATTACTTATTAATTAAAGTTTGTTAAGTGATCCATTAATATTTTTTCATCACCCATTATAAGGCAAGCATTTTGCTTTGCTGGGAGAAATGCATATCTTCTGCCTCCTGTTTCTGAGGCGTTCCTAGTTCAGGATCTCATCCGGATACAGCGGGATCACATATCTGAGGCAACCAGATGTCCACTGGGCTATCTGCCACTCCCTTCTTAGATCTAAATCAGATCTGCTCAAATTCTTGGTCCATCAGACATGAAAGTTCAGTGGGTCTGCCAAAATTTCTGGATATTCCTATCACACTCCCAGTCACCTCTGTTTTCTGCTTCCACCTTCTGCTAAATTTGTGTTCTCCACTCTCTGTCTTGCAGCTCTTCCTTCCTTTTTTTCTGTGGAGTCAACACAAATGTGGGACACAACCTTGACTATTTGCTCTTTCCATGAAAATACAATGCACATGATGCAGCTGTCTGTGGCAAAGTTTTGCTGGCAGTTTGATGACAAGGAAGGCATACTGCAGAACCACAGAGCAATTCATCTAAACTTGAGTAACAGACTCCCCTATACTTCAAACTGTTACTTGAGTGCTTCCACCAACTCTAATTTTATTCTGTCACTATTTTTTTTTTTTTTTTTGAGACAGAGCCTTGCTGTGTCACCCAGGCTCCAGTGCAGTGGTGTGATCCTGGCTCACTGCAACCTCCACCTCCTGGGTTCAAGTGATTCTTGTGCCTCAGCCTCCCGAGAAGCTGGGACTACAGGAGCACGGCACTGTGCCTGGCTAATTTTTGTATTTTTAATAGAGATGGGGTTTCATCATGTTGCTCAAGGCTGGTCTTGAACTCCTGACCTCAAGCGATCCACCTGCCTCGGCCCCCCAAAGTCCTGGGATTACAGGCATGAGCCACTGTACCTGGCCCCCACCACTATTGTTATGAGGACTCTTTCTGCCCTCCCTCTTCCTGCTCCTTTTCTTCTCTACTCTTTCTTCTTCCTCCATTCTCCACTTTCCCTTACCTCCCTCATTCCATCCATCGAATTCTTTTATTAATTAAGCAAAGCTGCTAAGCTATATTTTCGTAGTTTGCTTCCAAATTCCATCCTTAAGTTCTCATCTTCTGCCCCTTATACATAGTTTCATCCCCAAAGTGAAATGCTAGAGCTAGCTAGGAAAAATGAGCTTTCTGAACTAGATACTCACGCAAAACCATGAAATGTTTGCATCTCAGCGGAAAAGATTTGTACAAATTTTGTGGAAATTTAGGAGAAGATGTGAACATCCTGTAGCCATTTCTGCAAATGTTTGAGCCTTGTCACATGGGGAGGTGACTCTTCCACAAGATCTTGAAGAATGAGAAGGAGGGAGGACCCCCACTCTCACCCATTGTACGTGAAGGGAGTCGCGTCAGGGGATGAAGAACAAACGGTTGGAGCGCGGGGTCCTAGCGGTAGAAGACTGGAAAGTAAAGGGAAGAAAGAGGCCGTGGCTGAATTTCTGATAGCCAGTGTAGGTTTGAATGGCAAAGCTTCAATTAGAGTTTTTATTTGTTTCACCTTTAACAGAATTTTCTGCAAAAGGCAGAGGCAGCTGACATCTTCGAAAGAAGTTTAAGCCGTTTTACAGCAAAACTGCAGCAGCTCTATTACATCGAAACAGAAGGATGATGGGAGGGAAATTCCTTTGGGTTCTTTGCTCGCCTATCAAGAGGACATGTAAGTCTCACAGGTTTTCCTGGATTCTCGGTTTCTAAAGAACGTATCTAAACAAAGAAACAGGCCGGGCGCGGTGGCTCACGCTTGTAATTCCAGCACTTTGGGAGGCCGAGGCGGGCGGATCACGAGGTCAAGAGAGCGAGACCATCCTGGCTACCACGGTGAAACCTCGTCTCTACTAAAAATACAAAAAAATTAGCTGGGCGAGGTGGCGGGCGCCTGTAGTCCCAGCTAATCGGGAGGCTGAGGCAGGAGAATGACGTAAATCCGGGAGGCGGAGCTTGCAGTGAGCCGAGATCGCGCCACTGCACTCCAGCCCGGGCGACAGAGCAAGACTCTGTCTCAAAAAAAAAAAAAAGAAAGAAAGAAAATATCTAAAGAATACGTTTTTATTAAAAAGGCAAAATCACGATTTTCATGAAAGTGAACATGTGTAAAAGCTTTTATTTAACTCATCAATTAATGAGATAACTAGTACGATGTTACAACTGATTCAAAGGAAGATTCGAATAACACACACATATTTAGGCAATCAGGAATGCTAAAATGAATCTTAAAAATGGATGCAAAACTGGTCAATGTTCATAGGGCAGTATTATTGGTTGTATTCCAGTGAAAAAAAAATTCACTTGCATTTCTGTTTACAAGAGTCATTTGCATTATTTTTAGTTTTCTACAACCTGGAGAGTTGTAAAATAGCTCAAAGACAATGAAAACTGCAGGCCCTTGAAGCATCAGATAATCTTGAAGGGCATGCTACCCAGGAGACACCCATACGTTTGTTTATAACTTGCCCATTCAACGTTTTTCAGAAGTTGTCCTTTCCTTGGTAAATAGGTGGATAATATGGGCCTGCCTTCATGAAATTAGAAGAATAAAGTTTTCTGGCTTTTCTCCACTTTGGAGTCAAGTAGTTTGCTTAAACTTTTCAAGTGGTTGACACAGAATGACACTTTATCTGGGACAGGATCCATCACATTTTCCCCTCCTGAGCTTCCTTTTGTGAAGCTTCTGTTCCTCTATATTCCTAGTGTTCTGGGTCCTTTGCTTTGATCAGTGATTTTTTTCGTTTGTTTGTTTGAGATGGAGTCTCTCTCAGTAGCCCAGGCTGGAGTGCAGTGGCGTGATCTTGGCTCACTGCAACCTCCACCGCCTGGGTTCAAACAGTTCTCCTCCTTCAGCCTCCTGAGTAGCTGAGACTATAGGTGCGTGCCACCAAGCCCAGCAAATTTTTATATTTTTAGTATAGATGGGGTTTCACCATGTTGGCCAGGATGGTCTCGATCTCTTGACCTTGTGATCTGCCCGCCTTGGCCTCCCAAAGTGCTGGGATTGCAGGCACCCGGCCTGATAGGTTATTTTTACTTAGCATTGCAGATATTTCTTCCCTGAATCTTATCACCATCAGCCCATGCCTTTCTCTGTCATGTTGGGCAGGTCACAAAAGCAAATTTAGATCAATTACAGGCTCTAGAAGAGTAACACAAACAACCTTTTTCTATTTTATAGCAGTTATACACACTATGATTTATACTCACGATCAATATTTCCATAACACCGTGACAAAATAGGTGAAAAAGTCTTTAAGATTTGAGGAGTTTTTGCTACTTCTTTTACAATAGCAGTCAAAAATGCCAGTCTAAGGAGTTTGAATTTAATCCTGTGATCCTGTGATCCCAAATGGGCTGTGTCTTCTCAAAAGATGCAAAAGGTAATCCAGTTGGGAGCAGGGAAACATATTACAACTATTTGAATTTTATCTCATACTTTCATTAAAATTTAGTTTTTAAATTTATCTGCAGTAAAACTGAGTTTTTTTATTGGTGTATAGTTTTCTGGATTTTAACACATGCATATAGGTTATTGCAACCTATTATAATATTAACATCACTATAATCAGGACATACAACAGTTTCATTACCCCTCCTCAATACACAAGAGATCATGCCACACTTTTTTTTTTTTTTTAATTGAGACAGAGTCTTGCTCTGTCGTCCAGGCTGGAGTACAGTGGCGCGATCTCGGCTTACTGCAAGCTCTGCCTCCTGGGTTCACGCCATTCTCTTGCCTCAGCCTCCTGAGTAGCTGGGACTACAGGCGCCTGCCACCACGCCTGGCTAATTTTTTTGTATTTTTAATAGAGACGAGGTTTCACCGTGTTAGCCAGGATGGTCTCGATCTCCTGACCTAGTGTTCCGCCCGTCTCGGCCTCCCAAAGTGCTGGGATTACAGGCGTGAGCCACCACGCCTGGCCCATGCCACACTTTTAAATTTATATTTGTGTATATATAATTTTACAATATGCAAAATATATTAGCAAAGTAATGCATGTTTATAATTTTTAAATAATCCCATTTTAGAGGTGTGTGCTCAAATGCTTTTACTAAGACAGGTATATGGATACCAGCTAAACTTTTGTTTAAGAAGATAATTAGGCAACTGAGCTAAAACAGAGAACCTGGAGGCTGGTGGACAAAGTAGGAGATGACTGTAATTCCTCAAGCAAGATATACGGAAGATCTAGACGAATGAGTAGCAGAGGAGGAAAGATGAATTTCAAAGACTTCTCCGAGCCGGGGTTGGGGAGGTGTTGGTAAATAGATGTGGGCATGAAGGAGAGGGAGAAATTGAGCTTAAATGTCAGGTTTGCTATGTGGAAAGCAGGGTTGGTGATGATAGCATTCATGGGAAACTTGACTGACTATAGAAGGCAAAACTGGCTTATGAAGTTGGGTAGAAACCATGATGTCATGATTTCATGTAAATGACGTGGAATAGTTTAGGTGATGGGATGCATATTGGAATTACCTTTTGGATTTATGATAGATTATTCTAGCCAGTTGGAGCAGGTAAAAGATGCCTAGGCTCGTTTCCTATCTGTCATATAATCACCTCACACTCCTGGAAATGGGCTTTAAAAGGGACATTTCTTAATCCTCCTGAAAAATTGTGGTTCAGACCTTGGCCAGTTAAACCTCAGGGGTGCTCTCCACTGGAAAACCACTTGGCATGGGGCAGTCAAGAGCTGCTGTTAGTAGGCAGTGCCTGTTCTGTCTTAACTGCTTCCCTGCTAAGAGGTCCGTGGGACTCCAGCAAAGGCCTGGATATGCAGGAAAAAGGATGAGGGGTGAGGATGGAGAGGTGCATCTGTTCATCTGAGCAGACCCCTGTTTAGCTCTAGGTCTGAGGCTATCATGGGCAAAAAAGGCAACCCAGAAGGGCCTTGGGCTTATTTTAAAGTCAAAGCGAAAGACCATATAGAGGGTATTAATTATGAGCTGATACCATTTCAGAAACTTTCTCTTGTAGCCGTTTTGAGCAGTGGTCTCTTATGTTACAAGGGAGGCCTGTACCCCTAAAAGCATGCAAGAAAATTGGATACAGATGTATTCTTTAATCTGAAAATAAAATAAGGGAGACACTAAGCTTTACTGATACTTACACATGACTGAGAGCAAGCAGTACATGTGTAGAGTTTATAAATAAGTGTCATACTGGGGATGCCTGGTCAGAAATCTTTTACTGATAGGGCCACATGACCCAAAAAGTTTGGACTTTAATGGTGTATCAGAGAGATGAGAAGCAGGCAGGCTAGATGGAAGCAGATAGGTTTTGCAGATGAGAGGAGAGGGGGCAGTCGGGACAGTGAGATAAAAAGGAAGAAGCAGAGGGGATGGTATTTAGGAGGTAAATTCTATAGGATTTGGTTACTGATGATTGATTTATTTTGAGTGAATCTTTGATAAGACACCCCTCCATGAAGAACTATTTTTGTCTTCTTAGTGCTTCTAGAGACCTGCCATCATTTCTGTGGTGGCAAAATTATCTACCTACTCATTTGTCAGCCTTTTTCCTCTCTCCAAATGCCTTTGGAGTTGTATCTCCAGTAATTTAGTGGATACTAAATACATGTTGCTATGTGAATATTACATGAAATGTTTTAACAGCTCAAAAAATGGAAAATAAACTTTTTTTTTTTTTTTCCCTGAGACAGAGTCTTGATCTCTTGCCCAGGCTGGAGTGCAGTGGCACGATCTCAGCTCACAGCTCACTGCAATTTCCACCTCCCGGGGTCAAGCGATTCTCCTGCCTCAGCCTCCTGAGTAGCTGGGACTACAGGCATGTGCCACCATGCCCGGCTAGTTTTTATATTTTTAGTAGAGATGGGGTTTCCCCATGTTGGCCAGGCTGCTCTCAAACTCCCGACCTCAGGTGATCCACCCACCTCGGTCCCAAAGTGCTGGGATTGTAGGTGTGAGCCACTGCACCTGGCCTAAGAAACATTTTTGAATAAGAGAGTGTTCTTGGCTAGATGCCGTGGTTCACGCCTGTAATCCCAGCACTTTGGGAGGCCAAGGAGGCAGGATTGCTTGAGCCCAGGAGTTCAAGACCAGCTTGGGCAACAATGGCAAGACCCTGTCCGTACAAAAAATTTTTTAAATTAGCTGAGTGTGGTGGCGTGTGTCTGTGGTCCCAGCTACTGGAAGCTGAGGCAGAAGGGTCACTCGAGCCTGGGAAGTTGAGGCTGCAGTGAGTCGTGTTTGTGCCACTGCACTCCAGCCTGGGTGACAGAGCAAGACTCTGTCAAAAAAAAAAAAAAGAGTGTTTCATATAATTGTAGGTTTTTATTTCAAGAATAAAATAATCATGCATTATGATATGCCGTGGACTCAGAGATCTTAACACCAGCCTTAGGATTCTGCATTACAATTTGGAAATTACTAGGGATTTGTCAATGACTACTGTTTGAAATTTACATGGTGATAAAGGACGTTATTTTACTACCTGCAAGTATAAGAGACAAAATTAACCATGAAAGTTATTTTCTCCTTACGAAAATATAAAAGTCAAAATTAGCCATAAAAGTTATTTCCAACGCATTTCCTTTTGAACATGCAAGGAATGCTGGCTATTCAACAAACAGTAGTTGCATAAAGAAGATTTTTGGTCCCATGATCTGGCTGAAGCTTTGCACAAACAGCTGCTTATCTCATGAATGGAATTTCCTGTTAATATTCTTGCAGGCTAATTGTTCATCAAAAGTACAACAAATGTCAACAAACATCAGAAAAGTGTTACATCTTAATATTTAAGAGACAGCAGAAATAGTTCAGATGTTTTACTTGCTGGAGCTTAAAAGGCAAGAGTGCAATCTTTAGCTTTTGTCACGAACTAGTCTTGACGGCATTAATGCTATTCACATAAACCATTTGTTTTAAATGCCCTCTTTCCTGTTAATTTACAACACATGGTTTAAGATAGCACGGGATAAGGGAAGAAACAAAACTGTAACTTCAAACAGCATAGTTGAAAGCACCTTTGGTTTGAATGGATTTCATAGACTTTTCATCCCAACTACATATGGAAATAAATTTTCTTAGAATAAAAATGCTTCAAATGGACTCTTAGGCTGAGCATGGTGGCTCATGCCTGTAATCCCAGCCCTTTGGGAGACCGAGGCAGGAGGATCACTTGAGGTCAGGAGATCAAGACCATCCTGGCCAACATGGTGAAACCCTGTCTCTACTAAAAATACAGAAATTAGCTGGGCATGGTGGCGCATGCCTGTAATCCCAGCTACTTAGGAGGTTGAGGCAGGAGAATTGCTTGAACCCAGGAGGTGGGGGTTGCAGAGAGCTGAGATCACACCACTGCACTCCAGCCTGGGTGACAGAGCGAGACTCCATATCAAAAAACAACAACAAAAAAAGAAGGACTCTTAAATTCCATGACAGCAACCACAAAGACATCCACTTGTCTAAGTGAGAGGTGGGTTTCCTAGGGTGGAGGTCCCAGAAGTAGGAAGTAATATCACCAGACCATCAGGGTTCAGATCAGAGGCGAAAATTTAGAATCAGTAGAAACTTCCTGAAACACAGACAACAGAATTTTTTTTTTTTTTTTAAAGCATTTCCAGGTTTTTGTCTTTTTTTCTCTCAGTGAAAGCAGCATTTCGCACTGAGGTGTCAATTTAGGAGCTGTTTCAGGAAGGTGCTCCGGGAAGATATTTTAGTACAACGTTCCAGCCTCCTTCATAATACTAATCATGCCCTATTTTCCTTTCCTTAGCCCTAACAAACTCAGAGTGCTGAAACACTGGAAGCCAGCTACAGGTCTTTTTCCTTTCTCGTCCAGATGGTGTGCATCTTGTTCCTCTTTTAGACACAGGTGAAAATGGAAGCTTCTAGAAACTGGAGTTTCCTTTTCATCTTATTGGTATCTTCACCTGGGGAGAGGGATAATACCTTCACAGGTACTGGGAGCCACTTTTTGGGTTATGAGGAGGGAAGTTTAGTTAGCCCCACCTCTGCTGTCTTGTCTATTCCTGTACAGTTTTAGGTAGGAAATGTCTCCATTGGATATGTGTGTTTAGTCTTTTTTTTTTTTTTTTTTTTTTTTTTGACA
>NW_012115888.1:2578821-2584026 GCF_000951035.1 Colobus angolensis palliatus | reverse complement strand
GGTCTCGATCTCCTGACCTTGTGATCCGCCCGTCCCGGCCTCCCAAAGTGCTGGGATTACAGGCTTGAGCCACCGCGCCCGGCCGGCTAATTTTTTTAAAAAGTTTTTTTGTAGGTTGGGTACAGTGACTCAGTCCTGTAATTCCAGCACTTTGGGAGGTGGAGGCAGGAGGAACACTTGAGACCAGGGGTTTGAGACCAGCCTGGGCAACATGATGAAACCCTGTCTTTACTAAAAATACAAAACATCTTGGATTGCTTGAGCCTGGGAGGTCGAGGCTGCAGTGAGCTGTTATCGTGTCGCTGCACTCTGGCCTGGGTGGCAGAATGAGACCCTGTCTAAAAAATATATATATATATACACACACACACACACACACACATATATATATACACACATACACACAGACACACACACACATAGTAGAGACAGGGTTGTGCCGTGTTGCCCAGGCTGTCTCGAACTCCTGGGACTCAAGCACTCTGCTCACCTCAGCCTCCCAAAGTGCTGGGATTACAAGTGTAAGCCACCATGCCTGGCCATTTTAGTTTTTTATTTTTTGTTTTTTTGAGACGGAGTCTCACTCTGTCGCCAGGCTGGAGTGCAGTGGCGCGATCTTGGCTCACTGTAGCCTCTGCCTCCTGGGTTCAAGCAATTCTCCTGCCTCAGCCTCCTGAGTAGCTGGAATTACAGGTGCCTGCCACTACGCTCGGCTAATCTTTTTGTATTTGTAGTAGAGACGGGGTTTCACCACATTGGCGCGATGGTCTTGATCTCCTGACCTCATGATCCACCTGCCTCGGCCTCCCAAAGTGCTGGGATTACAGGCGTGAACCACCGCTTCCGGTCCTGTTTAGTTTTAAGAACCCCCAATTATGTGATAATAAGTACTCATAAACCACTACTACCGTCTTCCCCCCCCGGACTAAAGTAAGATAAGTGACTGAATGTGGAGGATGGCATTATCTACAAGTTACTGTCTATCAGTCATGCTCTGTGTTTACACATAGTGCTTTCATTATTCAGTATAGCTGCGTTTTCTGGAGTAATAAAGTCTTATCAATCTGCGATACAATCGTAATATATGTTCATGAGTTTAACAAACATTTAGTGAGCGTCCTTCCTCATGTGCTCTGCTATAAGGGAGGCACAGAGTGAGTAAGAGGTTTTTGCTGCCCGAAATGTACTTGAAGCAGGAAGATGACATAAGGAAGGCATTGTCAAAACTATGGCTCGAGGGCTAGATCTCAGGACACCGCCTGTTTCTGTAGGCCCTGCTAGCTAAGGATATAAAGGGTTACAAACCAGAAGAGAGTATGCAGCAGTGATTTATGTGGTCTGCAAAGCCTAAAATATTCACCATCTGGCTCCTGACAGCCAAAGTTTGCCAACCCTTGACACAAGGACTGTAAAGCAAGGTAGAATGTTTCAGGATCCCTATCAGGAGTGGCTAAAAGGCCACTGGAGTGCAGAGAAGAGAAACTCTACTCTCAACGCATGGGATCAAAGAAAGGTCTGTGGATGGAGGGAGTGAGCCATAAAGGAAAGGAAATGTGTGTTTCGGTGAAAGGATACGGAACAGCAACCGTTCCTGGGCAAGGAAAACAGAAAAAAGAGCAAACGACCAAGTGAGTGCTTCACCGCACACTGGGATGCCCTGGAAAGCTCTAAAAATGTATTCACGGTTGGGAGCGGTGGCTCACGCCTGTAATCCCAGCACTTTAGGAGGCAGAGACAGGTGGATTGCCTGAGGTCAGGAGTTCGAGACCAGCCTGGCCAACATCGTGAAACCCCGTCTGTACTAAAAATACAAAAAATTAGCCGGGTGTGGTGACAGATGCCTGTAATCCCAGCTACTTGGGAGGCTGAGGCAGAAGAATCGCTTGAACCCAGGAGGTGGAGGTTGCAGTGAGCCGAGATCGCACCATTGCACTCCAGCCTGGGCAACAAGAGTGAAACTCTGTCTCAAAATTAAAAAAAAAAAAGCCGGGCGCGGTGGCTCAAGCCTGTAATCCCAGCACTTTGGGAGGCCAAGGCGGGTGGATCACGATGTTAGGAGATCAAGACCAACCTGGCTAACGCGTGAAACCCTGTCTTTACGAAAAATACAAAAAAAAAAAAAAAATTGGCTGGGCGTGGTGGCGGGCGTCTGTAGTCCCAGCTACTCGGGAGGCTGAGGCAGAAGAATGGCATGAACCCAGGAGGCGGAGCTTGCAGTGAGCCGAGATCGTGCCACTGCACTCCAGCCTTGGCAATGGAGTAAGACTCCGTCTCAAAAAAAAAAAAAAGTACATAAAATAAAATAAAATGTACTCATGTTGGTTGGGCATGGTGGCTCACACCTATAATCCCAGAACCTTGGGAATACAAGGCAGGAGAATTACTTGAGGCCAGGAGTTCCAGACCAACCTGGGCAGCATAGTGAGACCTCATCTCTACAAAAATTTTACAAAATTAGCCCAGTGTGTTGGTGTGTGCCTGTGGTCCTAGCTACTCAGGAGGCTGAGGTGAGAGGGCTGACTGTGCCCAGGAGTGTGAGGCTGCAGTGAGACTCTTCCTGGGCGACAAAGAAAGATCTTATCTCTAAAAATAAATAAATAAATAAAATATATTCATGCCAGATCCTAAAATTGAAAACAATGGAAACAAATCCACCTAGCTGTATACCAGGTTGGAAACATAGCCACACAGAGAAATAATTATTTCAAGTGAATTTTGACCTCAGGGCTCTGACTAGACACCCCTCACAGGAAATATTATGAGGGTAAAAAGAACTGTAAAAAGATCTTAAGCTTTCCTTGGTAGTTTTATTAGGAGTTGTGAGGCTGGCCTTGTAATTTTGAAATTCATTTGTTTGTGTTAGGAGTTCAAGCAAATTGGTAAATACGTTACTTGTATTAAAAATCAAGGTTTTGGGTATAAAAGACAAGAAATACAAATTAAAAAATAAAAGGCGTGAAGAAGGTTAAATTTTAATTGGGAGTATTGGTACGAATCTGTAATTTCATAGTATTTGTAATTTCATGTATGCATAGCTCCTAGCTCTTGATTTAAAGTGTTTATCTGTGCATGTATTCCTAATGAAGGAACCTAGAGGTGATGGTGTCCAGTAGCCACGAGATACCTGCTGCTGAGAATGGGTTTCTAAAGGCTATTAAAAGGAATCAGATCTCTCAGAGAATGGCTGATCCGAGGCTTGATTCAAGGAAAGTTCAAGGTGAGAATGGGAATCTTACCGTGCCAGAAAGCAAAGAAGTGTCAAAAGCCAATGAAGTCATGTCGAAAGGTTAGGGACTAGCTTGACAGCCTTCCTACCAGGTAAGAATCTTAGAAGAATGTGAGTGTTATTAAGAATGATAAGTGTTAGTGATTGTAAAATGTGGAGTCAATAAAAATACCTACGTTTGCAGTTATGAAAAAGAAAGGAAGAATGAGAAAAAGAGGAGGTCTGGAAGTGACTGCTGTAAAACTCTTTCCTCTGGAAATGGGTAATGAGGTGGAAAAATTAGCATTTACTCTGCCTTTATATAAACCAATCAGTGGTTCATCTCAAGTTGATGAGGAAATGCTTTTCATCATGGGAGAATGCCAGCTAAGAAATATAAAGGATGACAGAATGTACAAACAAATATTCAACTCTCATACGCTGTGGGAAGAAACACAAGATGGTCCAGCCACCTTGGAAAAGAATTTAGCAGTTTCTTATGAAGTTAAACACACATTTACTAAACAACTTAGCGATTCACTTCTAAGTATTTACCCAAGTGAAATGAAAACTTTTGTTCACACAAAGGCCTGGAAGAGAATGTTTCTATGGTTTTATTTGGAATTGCTCCAAACTGAATACAAGCCATCTGTCCTTCAACTTGGGACTGCATAAACAAGCTGGAATACAATGGAACACAATGGAATACGGTTCAGTAATGAAAAGGAAAAAACTGCTGATGCATAGAACAACATGGAGGGATCTCAAATGCATTGTGCTAAGTGAAAACAAACAAACAAACAAACAAACCAGACTCAAAAGCCTGTACAATGTATAACTCCAGGTGTGTGACATTCTGGAAAAAGCAAATCTAACAAGACAGATAAAAGATCACTGGCTGCCAGGGGTTGGGGCTGGGCAAGAGTTGACATGGAGGAATTTGGAGGGGATAGCGGAACTGCTCTATATCGTGTTTTGTTTTGTTTTGACTTTTTGAGACGGAGTCTTGCTCTGTTGCCAGGCTGGAGTGTAGTGACGGGATCTTGACTCACTGCAACCTCTGCCTCCCAGGTTCAAGTGATTCTCCTGCCTCAGCCTCTCAAGTAGCTGAGGGTACAGGTGTGCGCCACCACTCCCAGATAATTTTTTGTATTTTAGTAGAAATGGGGTTTCACCGTGTTGGCCAGGATGCTCTCTATCTCCTGACCTCATGATCTGCCCACCTTGGCCTCCCAAAGTGCTGGGATTACAGGTGTGAGCCACCTGCTCTATATCTTAATAGTTGTGGTGGTTACATGAATGTATACATTTGTCAAGACCTGAAAAACTACAGAACAGAGGGTGAATTTTTACTGCCATGTAAGTTATTACTTAATAAAAAAGTAAAAATATGACCTTTTTTTCCCCATTTCCAACCAAATAATTATTTCAGACAAAGTCATCAATGGGTGGCAAAACTACTGGGCAAACTTTCGTTGGGGAAACGGTATATTCATGTGCCAGATTATGACAGGTTCCTGGGTAATTGCAAATAAAAACACATGTTGTCATGGAAAGATATGATGACCATTCCTTTCATCAAGGGATTAAGTTCAGCATCACTAATAGTATGACAAACGGACAATATGTACTACCTGGTGTGATGGGAAGTACCCATCTCCTATGAATTGTACTTGCCTCAAATGCTTATTCTGAATATAAATTCGCTAGACTTAAACTTCAGTTTACAGGACCAAGTGGGAAAACACACACAAGTTAAATGCCACCATGAAGAGACAGTCAGACCAAGACAGATTGTCGACTCTTCTGTAAGAAAGCTGTCAGCCTGGGCACCGTGGCTCACGCCTGTAATGCTAGCGCTTTGGGAGACCAAGGTGGGTGGATCACAAGGTCAGGAGATTAAGACCATCCTGGCCAACATGGTGAAACCCTGTCTCTACTAAAAATACAGAAATTAGCTGGGAGTGGTGGCGGGTGCCTGTAGTCCCAGCTACTTGGGA
>NW_012115888.1:2552089-2576806 GCF_000951035.1 Colobus angolensis palliatus | reverse complement strand
GTCTTCTCTGGGTCTGGGGGGAGGCCTACTAAAGTTAAAACTCACCAAAGTGTTTCTAAGAGAAAGGGAAGTTTGAAAAGCATTGACCGAGGGCATCAGCCCGGCAGTTCTTCCAAGGTTCCAGATCTGTCCAGACATCATGTACCAACTACCACAGAAAATGGGAAATGTCACATAATGCTGTTCTATTTCTGAAACTTTGTCCCAGGCTATTCCTTTGATTTCTAGTTTGTCTTGCCGCCTACAACTTTGTCTTTTCCTTTGCTATGAATATGATTCACCTAAGGTTACATATATGGGTCTTGCTGCTCTAGTTAAAACACTTGTCTCACTTGACTATGCCTTTGGAACTTCCTTAGGCAAGATATTATTTTTTCTTTTTCCTTTTGTTTTTTTGAGGTGGAGACTCACCTTGTTGCCCAGGCTGGAATACAGTGGTACAATCTCCACTCAGTGCGACCTCCGCCTCCCAGGCTCAAGTGATTCTCCTGCCTCAGCCTACCAAGTAGCTGGGATTACAGGTTCTTGCCACCACGCCTGGCTAATTTTTGTATTTTTAGTAGAGACGGAGTTTCACCATGTTGGCCGGGCTGGTCTTGAACTCCTGACCTCAGGTGATCTGCCTGTCTCGGTTTCCCAAAGTGCTGGGATTACAGACATGAACCACTGCGCTTGGCCAAGATATGATTTTCTAGGTATAGAAATTAGATAGTTTTGAGGTAAAATAGGAGAGAGAAAAAGAAGCTAGGTCATATCAATTCTTGAATGCCAGGCTGGGGAGTTTGACCTTAAGTCAATATGCAGTGATAATCCAGAGAGGATTGATCATGAATTCAAAAGGATCAGGGATGTACATTCAGGAAGGTAATCAGGAGCAGTGAAAATCTAGAGGCAGGGAGAACAGACTAGGGCCTAGGAGAAAAGTTATGGAGCATTTACCAAGATGGTGCCTATCTCAATATGAAAGAGAAGATGGATCTGGGACATGCTGTTTAAGCATCCTTTACAGACCATCGTCACATTCCTTGGCCTCACGTTGGTTTATAAAATAAAATGAATCAATATTTTAAGAAGAAAGATGACACTGCTGATTTCTAAGCTCCACTCTGACTGGGTTCTGGGTTTGTCAATCTGTATTTGAGGTGATCAAATGACATGAGACTCTCCTGCTTGCATTGTTTTCTTTTTGGCCAACAGGACTTAAGCTGAGCTAAGCTTTGGATCTGTGGACATTTTCCTCAGTAGTGTGATAGCCAACTGAGCCTCCTATCATAACTTAAAGCCAAGAAAGACCTTCTGTCCCCAGATTAGAACCAGAGAGATGGACTGTCTTCCGGGGAGGTTCCCACTGGTATCTGTTAAGCGATTACCTAGATATATGTGTGTGGTTTTGTGTTTTTTTTTTGAGATGAAGTCTCACTCTGTTGCCCAGACTGGAGTGCAGCGGCGCGATCTCAGCTCACTGCAGCCTCTGCCTCCTGGGTTCCAGTGATTCTCCTGCCTCAGCCTCCCAAGTAGCTGGGATTACAGCTATTTGTATTTTTAGTAGAGATGGGTTTCACCATGTTGGCCAGCCTGGTCTCAAACTCCTGACCTCAGGTGGTCCACCCATCTCGGCCTCCCAAAGTGCTGTGATTACAGGCGTGAGCCACCACTCCCGGCTGGGTATTTATTTATTGTGAAGTTCTACCTACATTTAATGGAGATATAGTTTCTGCTAGTTATTTAGCAATAAAGAGTAACTTCTAGATGAATCCAGGACAGGTCATCAAATTACAGCCCACAGCCGAATAAGGCCAATGCCTGCTTTTGTAAAAATAGCTTTACGGGATATAGCTGTGCTCATTCTCATTCTCATGTATGGTCTACAGCTGCTTTCAAATTACAAAGGCAGAGTGGAGTCATTGCAGTGAAGGCTGTACAGCCTGCAAAGCCAGAAATGTTTACTATCTTTTCCTTTATGGAAAACATTTGCTGACCCCTGATCCAGGAGACTGGCTTTCTCATCAACTGATGGTGTGATCTTCCGCACGTTGATGATCCTGAAGGACAATGAGGGGATTGAAAACTTCTTTATCCATTTTCTTTTACGTCTTGAAAGTCCAATTGGGAGAGACTTGGCAATTTCAATTCTCCTTTTTGTGTGTTTTCTTTGAAGTTCTTATTCTTCTTTTAAGGGAACTGTGACTAGATTTTTATATTTGGCAGAACTATAGTCAGGTCTCATCTGTGATTTGTGCTGCAGCAGTTAAATCCATGGGCTCTGGAGCCAGATTGCTCATATTCACATCTTCACAACTCCGCTTACTCCCTGTATAATCTTGAGCAGGCGATTTGACTGCTCTGTGCTTCAGCGCCAACTATACTAGTAGAACCTGCTGTCTACGGTTCTTGGGAGGATTAAATGAGTTAATGCATGAAAAAAGCAGGACAGTAAGTAGCTGGCGTACAGTCAATATTCTGTAAACATTAACTCTTATTAGTATTGATTTGATATAGGGTCGTCTACAGCCAACATTCTTAGATGAAAGTTCTAGCATTCCTCTTGTCAATGATGACTTATGATTTAGGCAGGAGGGAAGAATCTGTTGTGTGTTGTCTGAAATCAGAGATCCCTGAAATCAGACAACAGGCTTCACGTCTTCCAAGTGTTTCTCAAAGTGTCCTCTCTGGACTAGCAGAATCAGCATTCCCTGGGAACTTGTTAGAAACGTAAATCATCAGGCCCCATCCAAGAGTTACTGAATCAGGGCCTCTAGGGATGGGAACTAGCAGGTGGTGTGCTGGTACAGATTTAACAACCAGCTCTCCAGAAAGCACATACCATCAACTTGCTGATTCTGGTGGTTTAAATTCTCACACTATGACTGATTGTAAGCTATCAACCTGCTGTTATTGACTGTGGAGTTGGGAAGAGGTGCGCACAAGAAGCTCTCCTGAGCTGAGAGGAGGAGCCGGCTCCAGCACACTGCTGGCCCAGCCATCTGTGCTTCAGTAAGCTTTTCAGATGATTCTGATGCACGCTCACGTTGGAGAGGCATTGAGCCTGTGGATCCCCAAAGAGCATGCTCACCCCGAGTCCTGAGAAGAGAGCACAGCAGAACCTGGACTTTGGCACTAGAATTTCTGGGTGCAAATTCAACTCCACCACTTCTTGACCTTGAGCAAATGCCCGACATATAGTTAAGCGTAACTGCACATTGGTTGTTATTATTATTGCTCCAAATGCATGTTTGCCACAGCCAACCAACACCTTCTCAAATACTAGGAGGAGCTCTAAAACCTTTACTGCTCCCCAGAGCCCCTAGGGAAGCACGTGAGGCTGCCATTTTGCAGTCAGATCTGTAGTACTACCCCAAGGACTTTGGTGTGTTGTCCATTGTGCTTCATGGTGAGTATGTATAGTGGAAATAGTTTTTATTCTCTCATTTTATGTGTCAATAGTAAAAAAAGGCAACATCAACTGGGGGACTTAGAGAGTCTTTTTCTCAGGTTGGGTTGGGGTCCAGGATGTAGGCAGGGTGGAGGCTCATTTTTGCACTTTAGTAACAGACACTACTTAACTACTTTGTTTGAGAGGGGAAAGGGCGTCTAACAAATTATTATTATTATTTTTTTGAGATGGAGTCTCACTCTGTTGCCAGGCTGCAGTGCAGTGGCACAATCTCGACTCACTGCAACCTCCGCCTCCTGGGTTCAAGTGATTCTCCTGCCTCCGCCTCCCAAGTAGCTGGGACTACAGGTGCTCACCAACATGACCAGCTAATTTTTTTTGAATTTTTAGTAGAGATGGGGTTTCACCGTGTTAGCCAGGATGGTCTTGATCTCCTGACCTCATGATCTGCCTTCTTCGGCCTCCCAAAGTGCTGGGATGACAGGCGTGAGCCACTGCGCCCAGCCAACCAATTCTTATAATTCCAATTTCCACCACAGTAAAATAGACTGTGTGTGTCAGGGTGCCTTGCAGGCAGAGAGGCCAGGATGGTCAATGTGAAATCTAACGAGGCTTCTTAAACCCTGCTAAGCTTCTCACCCAGTAGCCACACTCATACCCACAGCTCTGATCTCACCAGCGTCTATGCTGGTCTTCCCTCCTGTATCTCCTTCATTGTTGATTACCAACCCAGCAGCCACTTCTCCTTCTTCCTTGTGAACACAGCCCTGATTTTTTTCAGACACTGTGAGAAAATGTGCTCAGGGAAGGCTTACCCTCATCCACCTGTGGGAGTGGGCTCTGATTCCAGCACTGTTTGACAGACCTTCCTGGATGATGGAAACGGTCTAGAGCTGCACTGCCCATTATGGAGACCACTGGCCCCACGTGGCTACTGAGTACCTGAAATGTGGCTCCAGTGACTGGGCAACTGAATTCAATTTAATTTAATTTTTATTGTGTTTGGAGATGGAGCCTCTCTTTGTCACCCAGGCTGGAGTGCAGTGGCGCTATCTCGGCTCACTGCAACCTCTGTCTTCTGGGTTCAAGTGATTCTCCTGCCTCAGCCTCCTGAGTAGCTGGAATTACCGGCATGCACCACCACACCGGGCGGATTTTTGTATTTTTAGTAGAGACGGAGTTTCACCAAGTTGACTAGACTGGTCTCAAACTCCTGACCTCAGGTGATCCATCTGCCTCAGCCTCCCAAAGTGCTGGGATTACAGGCATGAGCCACCACGCCCAGCCTAAATTTTAAATTTTATTTAATTTTAATTTAAATCTAAATTGCTTTTTGTGGTTAGGAGCTACCACGGGAGATAGCAGAGAGGCTCTAAACCATGATAATTTCACTCTCCTTTGCCAGGTATTGGCTCAGACATCGCTGTGTGGCTCAATCTTGACCTAGAGGCTCTGACAAAGGCATGAGGTCTGGGAAAGAGTTTTCTCCCTGCTAAAGGCGAGAGATGCCCAGGAGAGGCCCATGTCATTCTTATCCCTTGCCTTGTCCCCTCCAGCACTTTTCTTCCTGTCCTGCACACTGTTATGTGCGGTGTGAAAGCCTGCTGTTTTGAGAATGATCTTGTGACAATGAGGGGATGATAAAAGTAAATAAAGATGACAAGAACTAACATTCATAGTGCTTATTATATGCCAGCCTCTCCTTAAGCAGTTTATAGGTATTAACTAATTTAATTCTAACAGCAACTCTGGAAGGAGAACTACTGTTCTCTCCAATTGACAGAGGAGGGAATCGAGGCTCAGCAAAGTTCAGTAACTTGTGGGAAGTTTCACAGACAAGAAGCACCAAAGCTGGGATTTGAACTCAGGGAGACCCATGGCAGAGGCTGTACTTCTCACTGTCACGACATCCTGCCTTTCTAGAACCAGAGGAATTGCAGAGAAGCTGCATAACCCCAGAGCCATAAATCCCTAGACTTCTTGTTGCGTGAGATAAACACATATGGTTATGTTTGAAGTCACTATCAGTTGGATCCCCTGTGAGGTGCAGCCTCAGACATCCTGAGTGATACCAGTGTCTTTGAATGTGTCTCCTTCAACCTGGGTACCCGACTACAGGAGTCCACTGAGTCATTCCTCTATCAGGGGCTGATTCACTGCAGACGTGGGTTAGGAAACCATCCCAACGTCAAAGAGAAACAATCCGTCTGAGGCAGGGGAATGCTGATGTGGCAACACCCAGTGCTGACACCCACAGGAGGATGCCATCTGGGCCCCACCCCAGAGCTCACAGCAAAGCTCAGCTTGTTGGCATCTGCCCGTTATCTCTGATTCTGAAAAATAAAGCCTGTCCAAAGGCATTGTGGGAATGAGAAGTTCAAAGGCACAGGGAAGCTTGACAGCCATCTCTAGAAGCCTGTGGCCCATACCTGTAGTGTTTCAGCCCTCATTATTCATTATGTTCTCATCACGTAGTCAGCGTCTGGGTTTCCCCAGTGCCCTGAATTTTCTCTTTGGTGACTAAGAATTTAGGATGACTTGATGACTTGCCATTGGATTTCACCAACTAGGGTGTTCCTCTTTCCAGGCTTATGAAAATTTGGAAATATATAAATGCTTAATCCTTTCGATCAGAGGCAAACATGGACTCAATGGAATAACGCTGAGGACCAACTGTCCAAGGTAGTGTGACACACTTTATACTGGGGACACAGCCGACTCCCATTAGAGGGCAGTTGCAGGAATCACCCATAACCGTCCTTCTTCCTTCCTTGTGCCAGGGTGGCCCTTTCTCTCTCCCAGCTTCCCACTGCCCTTCTCCCTCCGCGACCCTTCTTACCACATTCCAGGGTTAAGTAGGGCCTAGGCTGCAATGGCACGATGAATGGGGTCATCTAAGAGGAAGGACGAACAAATTTAAGTGGCAGAGGGTCCCAGGACCCACCTCTTGGCACAGTCTTCATTTACCCCTTCACTCACTCAAAAAAGAAATATTGAGCACCTACTGTGTACTAAGCACTGGAGAGACAAGTAGAAAATCTATTTTTTTTTTTTTTAGATGGAGTCTCAGTCTGTCACTCAGGTTGGAGTACAGTGGCGCAATCTTGACTCACTGCAACCTCCGCCTCCCAGGCTCCAGCAATCCTCCCACTTCAGCTTCCTGAGTAACTGGGACCACAGGCACACACCACCATGCTGGGCTAATTTTTTGTATTTTGGGTAGAGAAAGTTTCACCATGTTGCCTAGGCTGCTCTTGAACTCCTGAGCTCAGGCGATTCACTTACCTCAGCCTCCCAAAGTGCTGGGATTACAGGTGTGAGCCACCAAGCCAAGCTGAAAAACTCTTCCTGGAAGAAAATGCAAATTGTTTGAGTATCCCTCTGGGGTGTTATTTCTTGTTTCCCCCTTTTTTTTTTGAGATGGAGTCTTGTTCTGTTGCCCAGGCTGGAGTGCAGTGGCGCGATCTCGGCTCACTGCAAGCTCCACCTCCCAGGTTCACACCATTCTCCTGCCTCAGCCTCCCGAGTAGCTGGAACTACAGGCGTCTGCCACCACACCCGGCTAATTTTTTTGAATACTTTAGTAGAGATGAGGTTTCACTGTGTTAGCCAGGATGGTCTCGATCTCCTGACCTCATGATCTGCCCGCCTCGGCCTTCCAAAGTGCTGAGATTACAGGCATGAGCCACTGCGCCTGCCCTGGGGTTTTATTTCTTAATCTTATTTCAGAATTTGGTGTATCCAAAGACCTGGCATTATCTTTAGATCAAAGCTATGAGACAAATAAGTTAGGCATCATTGTCCCATTTTTTGTGGGAGAACATGAAGACTGATGTCAAGCAACGTTTTCGTGGGATGTGAGTAACAGGTAGACTCAAGCTCAAACTCACGTCTTCTGACTCATTTATTTTCCGCTGACATGTCTCACCCCAGAGGCTGACCTGGGCAGGACCAACCACTGCAGGCGTTCACGCTGCTCTGAAGCGGATTCTCCAAAGTTCTATTCACCCGACCCCCCTCATTGTGGGGAGAGGAGGGGTTCACTGGCAGCCCCCTGCATGATCCCGCTGGTTAGTCTTTGAAGTAAAAAGCCTTGAGATCAAAGGAAATATTTTGTTGAACTTAGCTATTTGTCCTTGATCTGCTAAAAACCTTAATTTAATCAGCAATATAAACTTTGTAAAGACTTCACTTTCTCAACTTGGTTCAACTTATACCTTTCTTTTATTTGGAAGTGAATAAGGAAGAAATAAGGAAGAAACACATAAGAAAGAAACAAATAAGAAAGTACCTAAAATATCTCACATAAGACATGGACTATGCAATACTTCTGTCTCATGAGTATTTTTCCGTGGTATTGACCTAAATGTTTATACTTATCCTCCAATGAGTAATAAGTTATAGTGGGAAATATTTTGGACAGAATTATCTAGTTGTGCTCTAAAAAGGCAAACTTTCCAGATTCCTTGATGTTTGAATCATAGTATTTTAAGGAGGGTGCTAGCATTATGACATATTCCTTAAGTCAGGTGCTTTATATATGTTTAAAGAATTCAATTCTTACAGGAATCTGTGACATAGGTATTCTCTTTAGTTTTCAAAAGAAAGCAAGCAACAGTCTCAGGGTTGCATTGTTTAGAAGCATGGAGCAAGGATTTCAGTCCACACTGGCAGACACCAAGCCCTACTCTGTGCTAATAGTTCACTGTGCTTGTACAGCTGCCTTTATTTATTATTATTATTTTTTAAGATGGGGTCTTGCTATGTTGCCCAGGCTGGTCTTGAACTTCTTGGCTCAAGCCGTCCTCCCATCTCAACTTCCTGAGTAGCTGAGACTACAGGTGAGTGCCACTGTACCTGGCTGGAGCTGCCTTTAGAACTTCAAAAATCATCTGGTCTACTTCTTTCCCTTATGCCAGAGCAGAAGTAAATGAGGCCCCAGAACTTAAAGTACCTGTCCATTCCGGATGGAACAGAGAAAAAACTCAGGCCACTCACTCTCCAGACGGTGGTCTTTTTCCTTGCACTTTTGTGGATGGTCGAGAAAGAGAAGGACTGTCCCAGGTGGGTGCAGGCTACTTCCAGGGTCCTTGAAAAACCTCATGTTAGGTTGGTGCAAAGTAATTACCTTATGTAATTACCAATATGGGTGTGTTTGTGTGTGTGTGTGTGTGTGAGAGAGAGAGAAAGTTGTGCATCCACCTCTGTGTGTCTGCGTTCATTTCAGACAAACATCTGCCCTAAGCATTTGTTCTAGGGAGGATTCCACGTGGAAGTCGGGAAGCCGCTGGCCAAGATTTCAGGCCCTGATCAATGTCATGCCAAACCTATGTTTGCTGTTATGTAGACGTGGTCAGTATTTTGGGGCAGTCATTTGAGTTCATCGAATCCCACAATGGGAGGTTTCAAATGACTCTGGTTATAAATGACATGGCTAGATGGCAAGCTAAAACTGGCTGCCACTGCCTGTATTTTCTCCTTTCACTTTTCACCTGCTAACAGAAAACAGAAGACCCTGGCAAGTGACTGTATGATTGTTAGTATTGATTATATAAATTCACTTTTTCTCCACCAGGCCTTGTGCTTCAAAAAAGAAAGAAAGGCCAGGCACAGTGGCTCATACCTCTAATCCCAATACTTTGGGAGGCTGAGGTGGGAGGATTGCTTGAATCCAGGAGTTTGAGGTTAAAGTGAGCTGTGATTGCACCACTGCACTCCAGCTTGGGCGACAGAGCAAGACCCTGTCTCAAAAAAAGAAATAATAAAAGGAAAGAAAAAGAAAAAAAGAAGAGAAAAGAAAGGAAGGGAGGAAGAAAGTCACGCTATGCTTGAGAAACTCTCAACAGATAAACCAACGTCTCCTCCCACCTCGAGAACAGTAGCCAGTTCTGACTTCCCCTAGAATTATCTCCATTGATTCACCCTAAGATGATCTCCCATGATGCACTTTTCTTTAAACAATCTGAAATGTAAACTTCCATGGCTTCTCTGGAGTTTTCAGAAATCAAATGTTATTTTTACCACCCCTCCTCCGCCTCCCACCACTCCCACCACCACCAGCATTTCTTTAGCTGGAAAATTTTTAAGCTTCTTACTGGAAGTTGCTGCCATGTGGTTAAAATCCCCAATAAGTAAAATGTGAGCTTGGCATCAATAATCAGTTTTGTTTTAGAGTCACATTCATAATAGTAAGTTGCAATGAGACAGACTCCTTTTTAACTAGGCTTCTAGTGATTTCCCTGAAATCTAATTGAAATTTTGAATCTAGGAAGAATTTCGTAAAACCAATTGTATGTAATTTGTACTGAGAAATTTAAAAACATTTTTCAATTTGAATTCCAAAGTAAGAGGAAATATGGAGGAACATGCTCCAAATCTTGTGCCAGACATTTTAACATATTCTTCTTTTCTTTCTTCTATTTATTTTTTTAAAGACGGGGTCTTGCTCTGTTGTACAGGCTGGACTGCAGTGGCACAATCATGGCTCGCCGTAGCTTCAAACTCCTGGGCTCAAGTGATCCTTCTGCCTCAGATTCCTGGGAATGCAGACACCTTCCAGCAAGCCTGACTAATGTAAAAAAATTGTATAAAGACAGGATCTCACTACGTTGCCCAGGTGGGTCTCAAACTCCTGGTCTTAAGTAATCCTCCAGCCTTGGCCTCCCAGCTCTGGGATTACAGATAGGAGCCACCAGGCCTAGCCCTTTCATTACTTTTCCCTTTTCTTCTTTTATTTTTCTCTTCCCTTCCTTTCTTTCCCCTCTTTTCCTCCCTCTCTCCTTTCTTCCTTTCTTTCCCCTCTTTTCCTCCCTCTCTCCTTTCTTCCTTTCCTTCCTTCCTTCATCATCCACCGAATATAGTGGCCAAAATGAATTGACAATTGTCGAATATTGAGGCCAGGTGAGGGGTATACAGGGCATCATTGTTCTTTTCTCTATATTTTTGCACGTTTGAAACTTTCCATAATAAAAAAGGAAAAATGAAACAGTGGCCAAGAGAAATGATCCTGGCTTGAGAATTGGGCTGTTCTTAGCTTGAAAGAACCATTGCAGAAAACTCAACAGAAGCAGAAATTACATACAGGTCAAACTCAGTTTCCTAGGAGTTTTTTTTTTTTTTTTTAAGAAGTATTTTGCTGGAACCTAAAAACCACACTCCCAAACGGTTTCAACATGATGCCTCCTGGCAGGAGTCAGAGATGGCTGGCGTACAAGACGGTTGAGAAAGTCCATGACATACAGTTAGTGGCTGGTTGAGATAGTTTCCAAATATAAATGGTTGGAGGACTAGAAAAATAGAAAGCAGTGATTCTGACATTAGTCACATGGCTGCCATACATGACCAACTTTGCCTGAGAACCAAAAATATAGTTTTAGGTTCTTCCACATTATAGTTCCTACATGTCTTTTTGCTTGGGGGGTGGGGCGTGGGGGAACTACTTGCCCGGCTTCTTCCAAATAAACAGAATGTACCACCATGCTTAGAGCAGACTGCTGCCTATTTCAGATTTTCCAGGGGAAAAGAGGAATGTACATTAGGCAGATTATTTTACCTCCCTAGTCATGCCAGGGTAAGCTTCCTAGACCAACTAATTCTCCTTCGAGGTCTGGCAGCTCCCAGCTCCCAGCTGCCAGCGGGCCAGGCAGAGCTCCTTCCTCCTCCACCATCTGTGGCCCCAGAGATTCCCCTTCCACCGGGGCCAGTGACCCACTGACCACAGGCTGAGTGCTCCAGGCCCTGGCAGCTCAGAGGACGCGGAAACAGCAGCACACTTGCGGCCCCCTGGAGTCTATCCCATCTGGCCTACCATCCTGTCATCTCCAAGGATCACTCAAGCTCTGGCCAGGCCGGTAATCTGTCTCCTTCACACGCCCTTGCCCCCTGCTGCTCTGTGGGGCTTTCCCACTGACTCCTGACTCCTCTTTTACTCCCATGGCAACCCTTTCCATCGGGCTGTCTGCGATTCCTGTTCTTCAGTGGATACTTCCTTCTGTGTCCTCTGTCTTCAAAGAATGCCCACCCTAGCTGAGGTCCCACTCCCTCCAGAGTATCTGGGCTTCCTCCTTTTCACATTTCATCTACTGGGCTGGGGAGTCATTTACACTAATACTCCATGATCACTTGCAATCTATGACTCTTCCTCCTTTTGGAAAATATCCCTGCTCTGTTGAGTCCTTGATATTTAAGATGCGTGTGTGTGTGCGCCCGGGTGCTCGTGTGTGTGTACATACATAGTGTTAAGTGCTCCAACTTCAATATCCAATGATGTGGGTTCTAATTTTGGTTTTGTACTCACTAGTCTGTGCGACTTTGGTCAAGTTACTTTTTTCAAGGCTTGTTAACTTTTCTATAAAATGTGGACAGCAGTACTTGTACAGCATGGGGTTGTTGTGAGGATTACATGAGAAGAGCCATATAGTGTCTAGCGCATTTCTGGCATAACTCAGTTGATGTTAACTGTGATCACATTTGGGCTGCTCACTTTCCTTTTCAAATCCCCCCACCATCTTGAAAAATGTCAGTGTTCTTTGGCACTACACAGCCTGCTCCTTACAGTTCACAGCTTCCTTAACTCTGGGCCATGTGTTTCTACCGCAGGCCTGCCCCACTTTCTGGCAACAACCTCCTTCTCCCTGCCTCGGTCACCTCCTTCCTGTCCACCATGTCCCTGTCTTCCTGTAGCACTAGCCTAGGACCCTCCCACCTCCGCCAGATAGTCTATTTCACTGAGACCTACACGGTTTGTGGTGTGTACCTGATTCATCTTGTGCGGATGGCATGTTTATTCTGTGGTTATATTTTTCATAATTCATCCATTATAAGGATCCATATGGGGCTGAACCACTTCCTATACCCCACCCGCATTCCCATAAGCCGGATCGCATGCGAAGAATCTGATAATCTCCCTCTTATCTGGAGATTTGGTCTTAGTTCAGCAATGCCCCTGATCCAGGGAGTTAGTGGTCTAGGACATAGACTTGGCAGGGAAGTGAGGTGGTACTTTTCAGTGGCCATGACTCGGGGGCTGGGAAGCAAGGAGGCCACAAGGTGGTCTTGATCCTGTGAATCAAGCCTGTGATCTTGGATGAGGGGTGGAACAGGGCCTGTGAGTGGTGGACATGCTCAGCCATGTTTCTGTGCCTCCAAGTTTTAGGCTTGTTACATTTTCTTGATTTTCTTTGATTTCCCTTTCTCCTTTCTTTAGTACCTTTGAAAATTCCAGTCTGTTTCACTTCTGCTGAAACACAGCAAGGATAAGGGATTTTGCCCTGGTGTGGCTCCGTCTTCAAGATGACAGTTACCTTTGGGATGCAGAATGCCAGGGGCAGAGGGAGTCCGACGGAGGGCTCTCTATGGTGATCCCCCACCTGTGGCACACAGAGGATGCCCAAGTCAGCCAGCTGAGACCTTCCTGTCCCAGGGACGTGTAGAGCCAGGGAATCTGGGGAGAAGATTTAGCTTGGTATGTGCCTTATTTTTCCCATCATTCTGAGAGGTGAAGTGGCTGTTTCTCAGAATGGAATGGAGAGGAAGGAAGATTGTGGTGGTTATTGGAGAATTAGAACATGACAAGGCACTCACTCCGTTTTGTTTGAGGTTTTATGAATTCTCAAAACATCAGAGGCATTTTTACTAAAAAAAAAAAAAAAAAGGAAAGGTCCTAAAAAGGCAACTCTTGATTGACTACCATTTTGGAGGATTTATTCATTCTTGTCTTATAGGTGGATAACAAAGAACAAAATATAATTGTGTAATACTTTAAAAAGACTATACAAGGAGTTGGGAGATCTGTCCACCAGGCTCTGCTCACTCGCTGAAAGGCAACATGATTTACTATAAGATGCTTAACTTTGCTCTATATTTCCTGAGGTTTAAAATAAGATTTGTACTGATCTTTTCCTTTAAACTGACATGAATAATAAGGGAACATTTATGTCAAATAATTTGAGCAACTCAAGGGAGCAACGTGCTTTAAAAATGCCAACCAGACTGTGAAGTTTTTAGGTATTTGAGGAGACCCACGAAATGGACTAGAGAAAATAATGGGCATGTCTCCAGAAATTACCAACAGCTGTGCGTTTAAAGAGAAATAAAAATAATATTTCGTATTGAGAAATTAGAATATTGGGGTTGAGTAGACAGGAAAATAGGGAAGAAAAGGAGACGACACCGAAAAAGAAGCCTTAGAACTTTGTATTTCATCAGTTCAACTTCTCTTCATTGTCATTCCCAGAATTCCATTCTACTTTTTCCATGTTTTTTTGTTTTTTGTTTTTTTTTGAGATGGAATGTTGCTCTGTTGCACAGGTTGGAGTGCAGTGGCATGATCTTGGCTTACTGCCACCTCCGTCTCCCAGGTTCAAGCGATTCTCCTGTCTCAGGCTCTGAGTAGCTGGGATTACAGGCGCCTGCCACCACACCCGGCTAATTTTTTTTTTTTTTTGTATTTTTAGTAGAGACGGGGTTTCACCGTATTAGTCAGGATGGTCTCGATCTCCTGACCTCTTGATCCACCCGCTTCGGCCTCCCAACCGAGTGGTTGTTTTAACAGGCGTGCCTGGAGGCTCAGGGAGCAGGAACTACAGGGACCTGCGTTGTGTTGTAAGTGACATGAGGGTACCTTGCTGTAGTTTCTTTCCTGGGTCTCATCACGCCTTCTAGCTGTCAGTTTTTCTTCAGCTCGCAATCCAAGAAATGTATTTGTAGTTTAATGAATAAATCAAATACTTTAAAAAATGAGTTAGTTTAATCTTAAAAAATCAAAGACTTTAAAAAAGGGGTCACAATGTATGTTTCTAGCCTCTTGCATTCACCTTTATCTTTCCTCCTCCATCTGCTACAGCCACAAGGAGAGCATCTGCTTGACCTGTAGTCAGGGAGCACTGCTAAAGGTTGTGTCTTCACTCAGCTGCAGTCAGCTGGTGACTGCAGATGCATTATGAAATTAAATGTCCTCCACTTTTAAATCTTATTTTAAAGCTTCTACGAATCATTAAAATTTTTTTGTTTATGGATATCATCAGGAGCGGTAGGGTGGGAGGAGGGTAAGTGAAAGAGAAGAGGATGTTTTCAGCTGAGCAGAGGAAGCAAAGTTTGACATTTACAAGCCCCGCATGTTATCTCTGGCCTGACCGTCTTGGTTCACATTCTTGTGTGGGTTCAAGTTTCCTGAGCACATGCATATTGACCTTCGTAAGAGGCCAACTCTGGATTGTCACGAGTCAGCTAAGTTCTGCTGCCAGAAAATGGATTTTTTTTTTCTTCAGCAAAAAGTGCCTTGTGCAATTTTTGCCTAATCAGGTCTGAAAACTAGTGACCTCTCATTTTGCAAAAACAGTTCACTATTGACAATATTAATACAAACACGTGAATTTACATAAATTAAGGGTTTTGCGTCTATTTCTGTGTGCTTTGACTACAGTGCCTCCTAGTGGACACTTTTATGCTATACAAGTTTCTCATGGTTGATCAATTTTCACAGAAATGTTAAGAATGCATTTGAACAAGCTCATTGTTTTCTACAGTGGGTTCTTGTTTTGTTTCTTGTCAGGTTTTAATTTTTCCCCAGCTAAGGTTCACTTCAATACATGACCAAATTGTGTCTATGTACAATCTTCTGATTGTTCACAGGAAATTTTCTACACCCCCCTCTTCCTCATTTTAGGAGAGAATGAAGATAGAATAAAATGCGTGCGTGAGGAAGTTGCCATAAGAGCTTTTGAACTGTGGTTGGTAACATGATATATGTATCCGGAAAACTAGAATGCTAAAAATACCGCGATAATGAGGCTTTAAAACTGAGATGGTTATGACTTAAACATTTAAAAGCAGGGTAGGAATATGAACTCATTCAGCAAGAGTTTGACATCTATTCCATTCTAGTGGGCTTGTGGCAAGCATGTGGGGAGGAAGGGCCAGTCCCCAGATAAAGACCACCTTCTTGTTGCTTTGCATAGAGGTGTCCTGCCTGCGACTTTATCCCCAGATGATTCAGGCTGTCCAGTCGCCCGCATGTCCCCTCTCACTGTGGATGTAATTAGGGTTCAGGTGAAAGTCCTCACCTCACTCACTGGCACTGTAGCTTCAGGAATCTGCAGGGTGGCAAAGGCAAGTGATTCGAGCAAGGATTGTCTTGTGCGGGGCACAGCTTTGGAGGGTTCTGAAGGCTCCTTGGAAGTGACTGTAAAACTATGGCAGAGATTCCCAGACTTTGAGATTTTACAAACGAGCCAAGAAATAAAGAAAGCTTTTAATGGGGGATTTTTAAAAGCTGCCCAATTAAAGAAAAAAAAAACAACAACTTTTTTTCCCTGTAACAGCGTTAAAAATAAACTAATAATGGGCTGGGTGCAGTGGCTCACACCTGTAATCCTAGCACTTTGGGAGGCTGAGGCGGGTGGATTACCTGAGGTCTGGAGTTCAAGATCAGCCTGGCCAACATGCTGAAGCCCCGCCTCTGCTAAAAATACAACAATTAGCTGGATGTGGTGGCTCACACCTGTAATTCCAGAGACTTGGGAGGCTGAGGCAGGAGAATCACCTGAACCCAGGAGGCAGAGGTTGCAGTGAGCCAGGATTGCACCACTGCACTCCAGCCTGGGCGGCAGAGCAAGACTCCATCTCAAAAAAAAAAAAAAAATAGAATAATGAAACAACTACCGTCACCTACCATCATTGGTTCATTAAGGAAAGAACACTTTAACACAAAAGACAAGGCCTGATTTTAAAAGCAAGGACCTTTCTTCCCAGGAGAATATGTTTTATGTATAAGGTACATGTGCATGTGTAATATATATGAATATACGTGTATATACACGTACACGCACACATTTGTCTTTACTTTTCTTTCATTTCACCACAAAACAAAGAATAGTTTCTTGTGAACTGGCAGTTGTCTCTGGACTGGCATTTGGGGACTGATATGAGAACTTTGTCCCTGAACTTTGACATTCTCTGGTGTGACTCGGAGAGTGCCTCCACTAAGTTACTTCTTTGAAATCAGGACTCAGGACTACGTTGTTGCTTAAGGAGAGCTTTTGCCCTCTTGAGTTACAGAACTCGTTCCCTGCTGGCCTCGGCTTGTGGTGGAGAACATGTGAGAAGGTCAGAGCTGAGGGGCTCTTGGGAACCACAGGACCTAAGGGGTCTGCTGGTTAATCCTCCTAATTTTGTGCAGAACTGTACATGATCATTCCAGACAGATGGGAATGTGCCCGTATGTTCAGAACCTCAGAGGAAGGATTCCAAAGCCTCCCTAGACATTGCATTCTAATGCTCAGGAATGCTGGCTCTCACAGAGAAAATTAATTATAGACCCTTAGACAGCCATTTAGGGCCAGAACGGACTTAACATCACTTGGTTTGAATTTCCTTGTATTACAAAGTTGATAATCAGCCTTGATGACACAAAGGACGTGCAAGGGTTCACTCAAGTTGTTTTTGGAGAGACCAACACTACTCTGTATGACCCACGCAGCCTAACACTGCAGCCTTGAACAGGGACACACATCTCAGATGATGGGCGGGCTAGGTTCGGGTCTCCTGATGTAAAATCACACTTACCCCACTCCCTGAGATGATACAGTGATTCATGTCGCACCTAACCCCGCTCCCTTGAAATACGGTGATGCATAGTTTACACCTAACCCCACCCCCTGAGATGCAGCTCTAACCAGTGAATATCCCCTCTGCCCCACATTGGAGCTGAAGAAAAGTCAACATTTCCTTTCGTGAGTGCCTTCACCTGATGGGCTTGGACCCATTATTTTATTTTCCAAGCTTTCTTTTAATCATGCTTGAACTTTTAATCCTTTATTTAAAGGCCTTATCTTGTTTTTTTTGAGATAGAATCTCTCTGTCTCGGCCAGGCTGGAGTGCAGTGGCATGATCTCAGCTCACTGCAGCCTCCGCCTCCTTGGTTCAAGAAATTCTCCTGCCTCAGCCTCCCTAGTAGCTGGGATTACAGGCGTGCACCACCACAACCAGCTAATTTTTGTATATATAGTAGAAATGGGGTTTTACCATGTTGACCAGGCTGGTCTCAAACTCCTGACCTCAGGTGATCTGCCCACCTCAGCCTCCCAAAGTGCTGGGATTACAGGCGTGAGCTACTATGCCTGGCCTAAGGCCTTATCTTAATATTTAATTGTTTGATGTTTTTTCAAGTTTAATTCCATTTTCATGTGTCATTCCACATGTGCACAATATTCTAATGCCCAGTTGATACTGAGCATTTACACAATGCATGCATTATCCTATTCTGCATGTTAAAAGTCTACACGTCACATAGTCTTACTTGTACATATTTGTTGTATGCCTTTCAATTTGCTTTGTTTTGTCTTCCTAACCTTTGAATTGTTATATATCTGGGATATTTAACTTAGTTTGTCGGTTTTGGATGATGTCTTTATAGTGGGTTGAGTGACACCCTCTCAAAAGATATGTCCAGATCTTAATCCCTGGAACATATGGATGGTACCTTATTTGAAAGAAGGCTCTTTGCAGATATAATTAAGGATCTTGAGATGAGGAAATCACCATGCCTTATCCTGGCAAGCCCTAAATCCAATGACAAGTGTCGTTATGGGAGACACACATAGGAGAGACAAGCCAAGGAGAAGGTGATGTGAAGACGAGGCAGAGACTGGAGCAATGTGGCCACAAGCCGAGGAATGCTGACAACCGCTGGAAATGCTGGCAGCTACCAGAAGCTAGAAGAGGCAAGAGATGGATCCTCCCCTAGAACCTCTAGAGGCAGTGCAGCCTGCCAGCACCTTGATTTTGGACATCAGAAGAGTACATTTCTGTTATTTTAAGCCATCAAGTTTGTATTACTTGGTTATGGGAGCCACAGAAAACTGGTATGCTAAGTCTCCAACATGCCAAGGCTGTGCTCAACACATTTCCTATAAGGTGTAGTCAGTCATTATTCCCTTATTTAATAACTTCTTACTCTGCCTTTGGGGTAACAGATCTTGGTCATTCTGAATATTCTATTCATTACATTTTATTGGCCAGCTTATGGGCTATGTCTAGAATTGGAGACTTCTGTCTCTTTACCAATCAACAACCAAAAAATTGGTTTCTTTTTCTTTTTTTTTTTTTTTGAGACGGAGTCTTGCTCTGTCACGCAGGCTGGAGTGTAGTGGCGTGATCTCAGCTCACTGCAACCTCCTCCTCCCAGGTTCAAGCAATTCTCTGCCTCAGCCTCCCAAGTAGCTGGGACTGCAGGCGCCCACCACCATGCCTGGCTAATTTTTGTATTTTTAGTAGAGATGGGGTTTTGCCATGTTGGCCAGGCTGGTCTTGAGCTCCTGACCTCGTGATCCACCCGCCTCGGCCTCCCAAAGTGCTGGGATTACAGGTGTGAGCCACCGTGCCCGGTCTAAAAAAAAGGTTTATTTCTAATTCATACATTTTGAAGCAAAACCCTAGAAAACTTATAGAATTGAAGAGTTTGACATCTTAGAAGGAAATGTGAGTCATGCGAGGGTGTTTTTGAGCATTCATACTCATTGTACTGTTGTCACAGTTAGTGTGTGGTTGGGAGCTGGGTTTGTTGGGTGGGAATTCAGCCTTACCAATTGGCTGTGAGCAAGTTATTTATTTTCTCTGCCTTTCACATCTGTGAAATGGGTACAATATAATTGTACCAAATTGCAGGGTTATTTGGTGAGGATTAAGACAAGTGATATATGTAGTTTTTAGAATGATACCTGGGGCGTAGTGAACACCACAGAGGTGTTAACTAGTGTTTGTGTGTTTATGCTTAAACATCTAATTAGTGTAAAAGCTCCTTAAAAATGGGAGGGTCTGAACTCTTAAAACTTTAAATTATTTCCTTAGGCAAAAAGAATCAAGAAAGTGCTCCTAGGTACATAATCCTTGGTAACCCTGAAAATAGGGTTTTAAGTAGAATTAGATATACTTGGATGAGTAAGAAATGACATGCTCATAAGGCCAGTATTAATTATGCTTTATGTTATTGATGGTTATAGTTAGCAGGCAGTATGACAAATGCCCTCCCTTATGAAACCAGCTACCCTGTCTCATTCCTTAATCCTTTGCAGTATTTCTCAAATCTATTCCATCATTTCAATTCAAAGGTGAATTGACTCATCTCATTTAGCCCATTATTACTTCGTTCTAGCACTACTGTAAATCTTCATGGAACCCATCCCCATGTAACTATTTTCCCTTCAGCAGAATTTTGAGCACAGCATCTGTAGTCCCCAAACCTTGTGAAATTCCCCAAGTCTACAGCAGTGGCCTCAAAGCTCTTTTGATTCTGCACATAGTCAGTGGGGAAAAAAAGTGACATGCCATATAAATAATACACAAATGCTATGATACTAATCATATGTACTTGATAAAACACATCATGGTAGAAAGTTTGCGGAAATGAGTTTAAGCTGAAATGGAAAGTATTTCCAAATGTCTCTAGCCATGGTGCCAAGACTAACCATCAGTCACCCTTTCAAGGCACATTTTACACTTACGGTGGGCTTGCTCTTTAATAACAGCGGATACAAATCTCATTACAATGCATCTTCCTGGTAATTTAATTTTTTTTTCCGGCATATTGTTAGAGGTGAGGTGATCACTGTTGCTTTTTTTTTGAGACAGAGTCTTGTTCTGTCATCTAGGCTGGAGTGCAGCAGCGTGATCTCGGCCCACTGCAACCTCTGCCTCCCAAGTTCAAGCCATTCTCCTGCCTCAGCCTCCCGAGTAGCTGGGACTACAAGTGTTGGCCACCAGGCCCAGCTAATTTTTGTACTTTTAGTAGAGACAGGGTTTCAATGTGTTGGCCAGGTTGGTCTTGAACTCCTGACCTCAGGTGATTCACCCACTTTGGCCTCCCAAAGTGTTGGGATTTCGGGTGTGAACCACTGCACCTAGCCCATATTGCTTTTAGCTCTGGCTGAGACGTAGGTGAGTCAGCTCTGCAATTTTCCTGTTGCTTGTCTGTTCTTGCTCTATTAGTACTAGTATTAAGTTCAATCTGTAATTTCTTTCCAGGAATCTTTTTAAGCCACTTGTCTATTTTTTGAGGATTAATTAAGCTAACATATGAGCCACGTGTACTGCAAAACAGGACAATACAAGGGAAGTAAGGGGTGGGAAAGCCTGTATGTGAGATGGTCAGTGAGCGTATAAACTTATCTCCACTCCCGTCACCCACGCCACCTTGGGATAGATTCATACACTCACTGACCATCTTACATACAGACTGAGTGAAGATAGAATGTCAATTGCTACAATGAATGTTGACAAAACAGAAGGCCCAACGTGTTCTTGCTGTCTGTCATTTTGTGCACCTTCAGCGTGGACCTGCATTTCTTTGGGGAACACTCAAAAACTTTGTAACCTGACTTCTAAGACCTTTTGGAGACTGGACTCCATCGACCCTTCCTGGTTGGATGGTTGAACAGCCCCTGTAGGACCCAAATTGGACAAAAGCAATTAGCGATTCAGTCCAAAGGGATTGCTCCCTGTCCTCGCTGTCAGCACGTCTTGTTTTTGCCTCTAAGAATTCTCTGACCTGACCTTGCTGTGTGTAAGTAGAAAGTTCCGCCTTCCCAAGGAAACCCAGGGCAAATCTTCCCGCTCCACGAAGTCTTCCCCCATAACCTCAAGGCGGCAACGAGCTCTTCTCTCTCTGACTCTGGAATTATTTTTTTTGGCAATTAGTCAAACTGCCTGGTGAATTGTGTTCTATTTTTGTCCTTAAAAGTTAAACTTTTATTATTCTTATTCTCTTTCTACATGCTGGTGTCTTATCTCTCCGGCTGGACTGGTAATTTCTTGATGATGAACCTATGTTTTCTCGTTCTTTTTTAAAAAAAATTAGCTAAAAAAAATCAAGGTAATATGTATATGTAATTTAAAATGTTATCAGTACAAAAGAACTTATCATGGAAAACACCGTTCCCCTGCTTATTCCTTCCCATCTTTCTTTTTGCTTTCCTTAGGGGTATGGCCTTGCAATACTTAGTTGGTTTTCCTGGCAAGTTCCTCTATATATTTTACTGCTCTTAGTTTCTAATTTTTGCTTTGTCACTTGTAGACATTGTTGACTGAATTTCTGTTATACAATATAAGCATAAGGTGTTCTGATAGCTCTCCCTCTCATCTCCCCTTCCCGGCTTTTCAGCCTTGCATTTTCCTAATATGTTGTAATTTGTTGTTAAATTACTAGTCAGGATTTACATTCTTATGACCATATAAATATGGTTTACCACTGAGCCAACTAGGATATATAAGCTGATTGCTTTTTACAAACTTTTGTTGTTCCTTAAGTTGCCACCTTTTCTCATGTGTTTTGTCGTCTTTGAAAGTGTAATTACTTCTGATTTCCAAGTGTCTATCAGTATTAGTTTCCAAATTCTCAAATGCATCATAATCTTTTGGTCTAATTGATCTGACCCAGACCAGCTCTTGTCTGGATTGACTGTGCTGTTGTTATGCTGGGACTTCTCTCTGATGCTCCCTTGAGTTGGATACCCTTGTTTTTATTCTATGTCTTTCTTCTCCTTGGCATTGACCCTCATTCTGACAGTCTTTAAAAGTCTGAATATGTCTATTCTATCCTTTCTTTGGATGGATAGATTGGTTGGGTATAAAATACCAGACTGGCTGGGTGCGATGGCTCATCCCTGTAATCCTAGCGCTTTGGGACACTGAGGTGGGCAGATCGTTTGAGCACAGGAGTTTGAGACCAGCATGGGCAACATAGCAAAACCCTATCTCTACAAAAAGTAAAAAATATTATCCAGGCATGGTGGTATGCTATGGTCTCAGCTACTCAGGAGGCTGAGGGCGAAGGATCACCTGAGCCTTGGATTCGAGGCTGCGGTGAGCCATGATCATGCCACTGCACTGCAGGGTGGGGCAGAGCAAGACCCTGTATCACAAAAAAAAAAAAAAAAAGAAATTCTAGATTGAAAGCAATTTTCCTTTAGAATTTTGCAAGTCTTTATCTTTTTACATCTACTATGGCCATTCTGATTCCTGATTCCATTTGTTTGTTTCCTCTTTGGAAGTCTTCTGCATCTTTTCTTTATCTCTAGAGTCCTGAAATTTCAAGATGGTGCGCTTTCTTGTGATCTTTTTATTCACTCATTGGGCTTGGCACAGAGCGTGTCTTTTTAATTTGGAGACTTGTGATCCTCGGTTCTGGGAAAAGTTTGCTACAATCTGTTTGATAATTTCTTCTGTTCTTTTTCTGGAATTTCAGAAATGTCGGACCTCTTGTTTTGAATCTCTGCCTCTTCTTTTCACTTCTGTTTTCTATTCCTTGATATTTCCATTTTCCTTTCTAGCATTTCTTCCATACTATATTCTAATCCTCTTCCATACTATATTCTAATCCTCTACTGAAATGTATATCTGTTATCACATTGTTAACTTACAAGGAATTTCTTTTGCTCTCTGAACTTGTTTCATGTCTTCCTGTTCTTATTTTATGAATATACTTTCTTCTTCAATAGCTCTGAGGGTATTGATATTATGTATATATCTCCAATTCCTGCATCATCTATTTCCTTTGGAGTCCTTCCCAGCAGACGTCTCTAGTTCAGGTTGCAAGTTTTCTTTTCTTTTCTTTCTTTCTTTCTTTTCTTTTCTTTTCTTTTCTTTTTTTTTTTTTTTTGAGACAGAGTTTCAATCTTGTTGTCTAGGCTGGAGTGCAATGGTGTGATCTTGGCTCACTGCAGCCTTGACCTCTTGGGTTCAAGCGATTCTCCTGCCTCAGGGCTGAGTAGCTGGGATTACAGGCACCTGCCACCATGCCTGGCTAATTATTATTATTGGTATTTTTAGTAGAGACTGGGGTTTTGCCATGTTGGTCAGGCTGGTTTTGAACTGAACTCAGGTGGTCCACCTGCCTTGGCCTCCCAAAGTGCTAGGATTATAGGCATGAGCCACTGCACCCAGTCATAAGTTTTCTTAAATGCCTGGTAATCCTTGGCTGTTCTTTTATAATTAAGACTAAAATATGTAAAAGCAATTTGCAAGTTTGGGCAGAGCTTGTGAAAAATGGGTTTCCCAGTAGGTGCCAAACACATTTTGGCTAGACAGCCAGCTGGTCTCTTCATTAGGGAACCTGGTCTCCAGAGAAGCCTCCAGTCTCCTATTGGTGGGCATTTTCCTGCTTACAGACTTCTGGGATCAGACTGTGGGAAATGGAATGGGCACTCTTGCATCAATATGCTGACTAAGGTTAATTTCCCCATTTCCAGGTCTGTGCCTCAACCTCCCTCCTCTGTGCTTACCAGTAACAAATAATTGGACTGGCGCTTCTTGGAATCAGTTTCTCCAGACATGTTTGCAGACAAGGGTGGGAGTCAGGGAGTTTGGAGGCGCTTGCCTCTTGAACGATTTGGAGGGAACCCCTGCAACTTTTTGATATTCCCTGCCTCCAAGTCCTGGACCTTGGAGGGCTTCTGAGGTGACAGGCTTTCAGACCCTCCAGTGAAAGAATTACAGTGTAAACTGTTTTCTTCTTCACTCAAGGGCCCCAATGAAGGAATATTGCTGTGAATTACCTGAATGGGTGGAGTCTGCGATGCTTGATCTGGGTGGAAAGAATCTGTGGGAACTGTGGCTCAGAATCGATATCACTCAAGACGTTTTTGTTAACATGCAAACATTCAAAACTGTATGAAGAGCACTAAGTTGACATCAGTTTGAAAGTACATTTGCATTCTTTGGGACCTTAGAATGCATCTGCATTTTTGACATTCAGCTATGTCAAGGGGATTTCAACATAATTCTAATTTGGCACGAAATAGGCCTGGCTCTGTTACCCTTCCCTGGCACAGATAGGGGAGGGTGCATTTTCCTTTCCTAGGTGTCAAGAGCTGACTATCGTAAGTGGAAGAAGACAATCATTCAATAGAATTGAATAAAAAAAAATTAAGAGTATCTTAGGTTGAGTAGTTCCTTATTATTGGTTGTAATGAGCAAAGAAATGTGTACCTTCTTATCTACAAGAGGCCACAAAGGCAGAGTTGCAGTGCCAGGGAAATTAGTGCTAGTGGCCCGAGAAATATTCGGGAGCACATGCGTCCCACGAATTGGCACTTCATCCTCTGCACTTCTCACTGCTTTCCATGGAGAAGATATCGTAGCCTCTTTATTGGACTCTAAATCTCATTTTATTTTATTTAAAAAAATTTTTTTTGAGACGGAGTCTCGCTCTGTCGCCCAGGCTGGAGTGCAGTGGCCGGATCTCAGCTCACTGCAAGCTCCGCCTCCCGGGGTCACGCCATTCTCCTGCCTCAGCCTCCCGAGTAGCTGGGACTACAGGCGCCCGCCACCTC
>NW_012115888.1:2551123-2551959 GCF_000951035.1 Colobus angolensis palliatus | reverse complement strand
CAGGATGGTCTCGATCTCCTGACCTCGTGATCCACCCGTCTCGGCCTCCCAAAGTGCTGGGATTACAGGCTTGAGCCACCGCGCCCGGCCCCTGAATCTCATTTTAGACCTCTGAATTTTGCCAACACCTTGTAAGGGAAATTAGATGGTCCTACATGGGCTTTTATCCTCAATATGGCAGATAAATTGAATGAATGGTGATCAAGGATATTAATAACTTAATATATATTCATAGCTTGGGCTAAGGGTTTTACAGATATGAGCTCACTTATCCTCACAGCCACCATATATTGTGTCAGTTAACCTGGACTAAGTAATGCCTCAGTTAAAAAATAGTCCCCAGCTCTCAGAGGCTCACAGCCATTCGTGTTTACTTGTTGCCCACATGCCGCGTCCATCATGGGGCTGTGTCAAGGAAGAAAGGGCAGCACGTGGGTGGAGATTGGTAGTCTTGAGGCAAAAAGAAAGGCGCAATGGCAAGCCAGGAGCTAGCTCTTGAACTTCTGTTCAGATGTGAAACACATCACATCTCCCCTCAATTCAGTGGCCAAAGCGAGTCACAGGGTCCCTTCTGACCTCAATGGGCCAGGGAGGTTCTATCCTACTACATGGAAGGGCATCTCAAATCCCATGGACACGTGTGATATCAGTGGGTGGGGAAAGCACAGTCCTCCACCAGGGAGGGCAACAAATGTGTTGGGTAATACAAACCCCTACAGATAGATACTGTTATTCTCCCACTTTACTGGTGAGGAAAATGAAGCAGGGTGAGGATGGCGTCCAATTCTCCAACTCTATAAACGAAGCAATTGATCTGAACACCTAAAAGACTGTAT
>NW_012115888.1:2545160-2550725 GCF_000951035.1 Colobus angolensis palliatus | reverse complement strand
ATGGGGTTTCACCATATTGGCCAGGCTGGTCTTGAACTCCTGACCTCAGGTGATCCACCCACCTCAGCCTCCCAAAGTGCTGGGATTACAGGCGTAGGCCACCACTCCCGGCCTATATGCCACTTTTAAAAAAAGAACAAAAATTAATTTTCACCTGAATTTTCAATATCCCAGGATGTAGTTAGGGGAAAAAAGAAATCAAATGTTAAATTCTCTATAAGGAAAAACACCAAGAGATTTCTTTTTCAAAAGAGCCAATCTAAGGCTGGGTGTGGTGGCTCACGCCTGTAATCCCAGCACTTTAGGAGGCCGAGGCGGGCAGATCATTTGAGGTCAGGAGATTCACCTGGACAACATGGTGAAACCCTGTCTCTACCAAAAATTACAAGAAATAACTCAGATGTGGTGCTGCACGCTTGTAGTCCCAGTTACTCGAGAGGCTGAGGCAGGAGAATCGCTTGAACCCAGGAGGCAGAGGTTGCAGTGAGCCAAGATTGCGCCACTGCACTCCAGCCTGGTGACAGTGAGACTCCGGAAAAAAAAAAAAAAAAAAAAAGTTCACTTAAAAGTCATCCTGGGCTTATTACTTCTTACACAGTGGAAATTAGCCAAGTAGGTGACACTGTGTTTTTTGAACAAGCCTGCCACCTTGTGGTTATTTGGAAAACCAGACTGGCAAAATCAGGGCTCTGCAGTGCCTTTGCTTCCCCACATACTTATTGAATGTCCTAATGTCACAGTCACCAAGCCCTGTTCTAGGCTCTGAGCTTACAACAGTGAATGAAATGGATAAGGAGCCACACTATTCTGGAGTTTGTGTCTCATAGCATAAGAACACGTGTATCTAAGTTAGTATTTGGAAACGTATCCCAACTTCATCAATCTCTTAACCTAATAGCCTACCTACCTGCGAGCCCCTCTTCCCTATCATTCTCCGTCCTGTAGGTGGGCAAAATGCCCCTGTTCCTATGAAGCCCATCCCTCCCCTGTTTCTATTCCCTGGACCCAAACACACCTTGCCTTTTCAAGGACTTCACATCTGTATCTGGCCCCTCTTCCTCCAACATTCAGCTCCCTGGCCCTTGCATACCCGTCAGCATATACACACGCTCTCAAAGCCTTCATTACAAAACCTTTTCCGTAATCCAAAATTCTCTCTAGCTAATGCTGCATTTCTCTGCTTCCTGTCATAACCAATAAAACTTCTGGAAAGTTTCGTCTGTGTTCACTGCCTCCATTCCCCTCCACCCGCCTTAGCCCAGGGCATCTGTTATCACCACTCCCCTGCAACCTGGACAGCCGGGGCCACACACCACCCCCATCCCCAAAGCGCCCCTCGGTCCTCACCCCACTCTGTCCCTCAGCACTGAACACAGCAGATTTGCGGCCCTTGCCTCCTTCCAGCAAGCCTTTGTGGCTCTCAACTAGCGGCGCCCTGTACCCACTACCATCCTCTCCTCATGATCGCAGGGCTGGCTCTCACGGTTCAGCTCTCCTCCTCCTACACGCCTTCTGCGAGTGTTCATTAGAAAGCAGCCCCTTCTGAGAGGAAGCGCTATCTGGAGTGAGTTTATTCTTTTTACCCCTGATGCCGGTAAGCCCTGCATCTGTCCTGTTTATTGCTGAATTCGCAGCACTCAGGAATAGCTTCCAGCGTTTAGTAGGTGACCCAAATTATGTTTAGTTTGCATATGTTTAAAATTCATGTTGCAATAGTGGCCACCCCATCCTATCCTGGTGTAGGGGTAATCTGGCATTTCAAAAACAGAGGCAGAAAGGCGTTGAACTGACAGGAGCAGCATGTTTGGCACTGAGAAGATCCTTTAACCTCAATGTGTCCTAGATTTCCAATTCATAATATGAGGAAATTGGACCACAGTGGAGGTGACAATGACATTCAGCTTTGGGGTGAGATCAGATTAATTGACAGTAGAATCTGGGGCATAGTATTACGGAAAACTTTTTAGCCACAGAAAGAATGCTTTGATTGATTGATATTGATTGGTTATCAATATCTACCCCAATGTGGGCGGGGACTTGGCTATGTATTTTTGAACATGGTTTCTTTCAGTTCTAAATTTTAAAGAGTGTTTTAAAAAACTTTTCAAAACTTTGTTGTTTCAACTGAATTATTTTATTTTATTTTATTTTTTTGAGACGGAATCTCGCTCTGTCACCCAGGCTTGAGTGCAGTGGTGCGATCTCGGCTCACTGCAACTTCTGCCCCTAGGTTCCAGCGATTCTCCTGCCTCAGCCTCCCAAGTAGCTGGGACTACAGGCATGTGCTACCATGCCTGGCTAATTTTTGCATTTTTAGTACAGACAGGGTTTCACCATGTTGGCCAGGCTGGTTGCGAACTCCTGACCTCAGGTGATCCACCCATCTCGGTCTCCCAAAGTGTTGAGATTACAGGCATGAGCCACTGTGCCCAGCCTCAGTTGAAGTTTAGATTTGAATTAGACAAACTTTTGAAGGGTTCTCAACATGTAGTGATATAATAAAAATGAAATCCAGACTCAAAATTATTAAACTGCAGTCTTCAGGAATTAATCTAACTGAAAATAGATCTGCATCTATTCATTTAACCAGGATTCATCTGCTATCCTATATCATGAGGCAAAAGTATTATATTGTAGAATATTAAAAAATGTCCTATTCAGAAAAATGTCCTGCACTAAACCTGGCATTTATGCTGCTTGCTATTTCATTTCCTTTTATCTCTGTGCCTTTTAGTTGGCTGACATTACTTGCTTTCTTTCCCCCATTTTGCTTCTCTACAAGGAGATAATTCCAGACTACATTGGCAGATATTTCAAGCTATATTTCAATTACTAGGATATTGTGAAATTCATGAGATTAAAATAAAATAAACCTCAGAAGGGAGTATAAGCCTCTCCTAATGGAAATCAGGAGTAAATTCAAACTGTCATCACCTTATGTCATAAATGTTTTGAGGGGATGTAAAAAACAATGAAATGTATTTAAATAAATGAAAGAATGTACAGAGTTAACCTCAGTGAAAAGAAAAAATAATGATTTGAGAATGTGGAAATATTCACATGAAATTCTGTACATGACATGTTAAAAAATTAGAGAACTCTTTTTTTCTCCATTTATTTGTTGCTCCTAGATAATTTCCTAAGGTAGACAAGATAACACATATTAAAGCAATTTGAGTTATTTGAAAGGAACCTTCAAACTCACATTATTATAGTTTAGGAGTGATTTTAGCAGGAGCAAATTATTAATGATATAGATCAGGAATGGCCAAACTGCTTCCCTTGTGTCAAGAGTAACCGGCTATGTGTTATGTAAATAAAGTTTTATTGGAACATAGCCATGTCCATTTGTTAACACATTGTCTGTGGCTGCATCCTAGTACAGTGGCAGTGGTGGATAGTGTCAACAGAAATTTCATGGCTTTCAAAGCCAAATATATTCACTATTTGACCCTTTACGAAAAATTTTGCTGACTTCTGCTCTAGATTATCAGCATCTCTATAGACTCTGAATTTTTGAAGGCATGGACTCTGTGCCGAAACTTAGTTTTCCACTGCTTTTAAAAAGATATGTCAGCCGGGTGCCGGGGCTCACGCCTGTAATCCCAGCACTTTGGGAGGTCGAGGCGGGAGGATCACCTGAGGAGTTTGAGACCAGCCTGGGAAACACAGTGAAACCCCGTCTCTACTAAAATACAAAAAATTAGCTGGGTGTGGTGGCAGATGCCTGTAATCCCAGCTACTCGGGAGGCTGAGGCAGGAGAATTGCTAGAACCTGGGAGGCGCAATTTGCAGTGAGCTGAGATCCACCACTGCACTCCAGCCTGGGCGACAGAGCAAGACTCCATCTCAGGAAAAAAAAAAAAAAGTTAGGGCTGGGAGTGATGGCAGCTCACACCTGTAATCCCAGCACTTTGGGAGGCCGAGGCGGGTGGATCACCTGAGGTCAGGAGTTTGAGACCAGCCTGGCCAACATGGGGAAACCCTGTCTCTACTAAAAATAATTCCAGTTACTTGGGAGACTAAGGCATGAGACTTGATTGAACGTGGGAGGTGGAGGTTGCAATGAGACAAGATCAAGCAACTGCACTCCAACCTGGGCAACAGAGGGAGACTCTGTCAAAAAAAAAAAAAAAAAAAGTCAGTTCTTTTGAGATTAGAGATTATCACTTAATGACAACATTAAGAAATATAATGACATGGTTGGGCCTGGTGGCTCATGCCTATAATCCCAGCACTTTGGAAAGCTGAGGCAGGTGGATCACTTGAGGTCAAGAGTTCAAGACCAGCCTGGCAAACATATAGAAACCCCATCTCTACTAAAAATACAAAAAAATTAGCTGGGCGTGGTGGTGGGCGCCTGTAATCCCAATTGCTCCAGAGGCTGAGACAGGAGGGTCGCTGGAACCCAGGAGGCGGAGATTGCATGAGCCAAGATTGCACCACTGCACTCCAGCCTGGGCGACAAAGTGAGTCTGTTCCCGACCCCCGCTCCCAACAGAAAAGAAAAAGAAATATAGTGACAAACACAAGTTTATGCAGTGGAGGGCATTTTTTTTATACCAGTAGTTACATGTGTCCTTTAGGCTCATTTCACTTCCCCATGCTCAGGTGGGGTCTTCAGCATCCCCATCCCAGAAGGAGCTCAGAAGGCTGAGGCAGGAGAATTGCTAGAACCAGGTGGTGGAGGTTGCAGTGAGCCGAGATCGCACCACTGCACTCCAGCCTGGGCTACAGAGTGGGACTCCGTCTCAAAAAAAAAAAATGTCAGGACCTGGCGTGGTGGCTCATACCTGTAATCCCAGCACTTCGGGAGGCCAAGGTGGGTGGATCACCTGAGGTCAGGTGCAGATGTCAGGTGCCTGATCTTCCAGTTCGGATCTCCTCCCGGTATTCCCCAGAAGCCACTTAGGGTGCTTCTGGGTGGGCTCAGGAGGTTGCTGGGGAACAATTGCCCTCAACAATCCTCCTGGCCCAGGTTGCCTCTTCCTTTCTCTGTGCTTCCTGCCTCTGGTGCTTCCCCCCAGCAATTTGCAGGGGGGAAGAAACCTTGCACAGGTTTCTTAAAATAGGATTTTGAATGTATTATTAATCAATTTTTTAAATTGACAAGTAAAATTATATATATTTATGATGTATACAACATGATGTTTTGATAGATGTATACAGAAAATGTGAAATGGCTACATCAAACTGTTTAACATAGGCATGGCCTCACATAGTGACTACGGTTAGTAACAATATATTGCATACTTGAAAATTGCTAAGAGAATAGATTTTAAGTCGTCTCATTCTTCAACAGATTTGAAACAGCTACTAACAAGACATGGGGTATCCATTGTTAGAGTGCCACAGTGCCCTTCCAGGCAGAAATGGTGGCCATAATGCTGTGGTTCACACCTGTAATTCCAGCACTTTGGGAGGCTGAGGCGGTTGGATCACCTGAGGTCAGGAGTTTGTGACCAGTCTGGCCAACATGGTGAAACCCTGTCTCTACTAAAAATACAAAAATTAGCCAGGCATGGTGGCACACACCTTTAGTGCCGGCAACTTGAGAGGCTGAGA
>NW_012115888.1:2534160-2544810 GCF_000951035.1 Colobus angolensis palliatus | reverse complement strand
GGGAGGCGGAGCTTGCAGTGAGCTGAGATCTGGCCACTGCACTCCCGCCTGGGCCACAGAGTGAGACTCCGTCTCAAAAAAAAAAAACAAAAACAAAAAACAAACAAACAAAAAAACACAAATATTTCTTATTGTTTTTCTGCCAACACAATACTTGAAAAGTCAATTTTTGTTCTGAAGTGTTTGTTTAAAGTTCAGCCCCAAATGTCTGGCATTTAGTCAAAGGAATCTGGGTGGAGGGGAGCAAGAACTCCCTAATATCCATCCAAAATCCCCCAGGAGACTGGGGTCCCCAAGTTGAAAAGTTTTGCTTGAGACGCAAGAAGGGAGGCAGAATCAGAAGCTGAGATGTGTATGTTTTGAAGACACCTTCCTTCCCCAGTGGAAATGCTGACACTGACTAAGGACAAGCTTCCAGCTCCTCCCCTCCACCCTTCACCCCATGGAGGGAGAATCTCACTGTCAACTCCAGCACAAAGTTGCCTATCTGGACAACATTATTTTTACCTTCTCAGAAAAACGTTTTAGAAGAATTATATGATGGTCTCTGCCCTTTGGAGGTTGATATATGTATTAGTTCATTGTCACACTGCTATAAAGAACTTCCCTGAGACTGGGTAATTTATAAAAAGAGGTTTAATTGACTCACAGTACTGCATGGCTGGAGAGGCCTCAGGAAACGTATCGTCCTGATGGAAGGGGAAGCAGGCACATCTTCCATGGCAGCAGTCGAGAGAGAGAGAGCAAGAGAGGAACTACCAAAAACACTTAGAAAACTGTCAGATCTCATGAGAAGTCACTCGCTATCACAAGAATAGCATGGGGAAAACCACTCCATGATTTAGTCACCTCCCCGCAGGTCCCTCCCTCCACACCTGGGGATTACAATTCGAGATGATATTTGGATGGGGACACAAGGCCAAATCACATCAATATATGGCCTGATGAGAACATGTATTTATCTCTAGTAAAAATATTCACGAAAAAATTGACTTTAAGAAATTCAGGCCGGGCATGGTGGCTCACGCCTGTAATCCCAGCACTTTGGGAGGCCGAGGCAGGTGGATCAACTGAGGTCAGGAGCTCAAGACCAGCCTGACCAACATGGTGAAACCCTATCTCTACTAAAAATACAAAACATTAGCCGGGCATGGTGGTGGATGCCTATAATCCCAGCTACTCGGGAGGCTGAGGCAGGAGAATCGCTCGAACCTGGGAGGTGGAGGTTGCAGTGAGCGGAGATCACAGCACTGCACTCCAGCCCGGGCAACATAGCGAAATTTCATCTCAAAAAAAAAGAAAAAAATAGAAAAAGAAAAAGAAATTCAGTATCCCTTACAAAAAGGGATACATCAATACATCCCTCTCAAAGTTAACTGATAAGATTTGCCCTTCCTGACACATTGGAAATATTTTCTTTTATTAGAGAATAGGAGTTAAATAGTCCACATTTTAATTTTTTTTTTCTTGGCTGCCAGGAAGCTGAGAGCTAAATTCCTTGGCAAACATAGCAACATACTTCAGGTTTTCCATGATAAGTCTCTGTGCCTTCTATCCTTTCAGATTCAGTACTTAGTTCTTTTTTTTTTTTTTTTTTTTTTTTTTTTTTGAGGCAGAGTCTCATTCTGCCTCCAGGCTGGAGTTGCAGTGGTGATCTCCGCTCACTGCAACCTCCGCCTCCTGGGTTCAAGTGATTCTCCTGTCTCAGCCTCCCGAGTAGCTGGGACTATAGGCGCCAGCCGCCATGCCCAGCTAATTTCTGTATTTTCAGTAGAGATGATGTTTTGTCATGTTGGCCAGGCTGGTCTCGAACTTTTGACCTCAGGTGATCCTGCAGCCTTGGCCCCACAAAGTGCTAGCATTACAGGTGTGAGCCACCGTGCCGGCCTCAGATTCAGTACTTAGTTCTTGTTTTATCCTTCCCTCAATGGTCCTATTGGTGGTGCTATAAAATCAGCTTCAGGGCACATTTTCTGAGTGTATTTTATGGATTGGCTAAGGGCTTTACATACATTTTCTTATATAATCCTTAGAACAGCCCAAGAAAGCTGGTAATATTCCTGATTTCTAGATGAAAAGATTAAGGTTAGAGAGATGAAGAAATTGCTCAAACTCACCAAGATAGAAAATAGAGGATTTTAACCCACTGGTATCTTTTCAAGCTTGTCCACTTAACCACTAAGATGTACTATCTCCCTAGTCGTGTTCCAGTGGAATTCAACATGTGTGGAAGAGAACTGATCTGTAAGAACCAAATCAATTTTCCCATTTAAAAAATGATTGTTAAAAAGATGGACAGCTTGGCTGGGTGCAGTGACTCACACCTGTAATCCCAGCACTTTGGGAGGCTGAGGAGGGTGAATCACGAGGTCAAGAGATTGAGACCATTCTGGCCAACACAGTGAAACCCCGTATGTACTAAAAATACAAAAATTAGCTGGCTGTGGTGGTGTGTGCCTATGGTCCCAGCTACTTGGGAGGCTAAGACAGGAGAATCACTTGAATCTGGGAGGTGGCGGTTGCAGTGAGCCAAGACTGTGCCTCTGTACTCCAGCCTGGCGACAGAGCAAGACTCTGTCTCAGATGGACAGCTAGAGGACTTTTATCCATAGAACTGATATTAAAGGAGACTGAGATGGTTACAGTAGACCAAACCTAAACAGTGTACCAACAATGGCAAAATAAAGTCTAATCTTATCAGCAATTAAATATATGCACCTTAAAACCATTTTGTACCTATGAAAAGTTGTAATAGGGCCGGGACAGTGGCTCATGCCTGTAATCCCAGCGTTTTGGGAGGCTGAGGCGGGTGGATCACCTGATGTCAGGAGTTCAAGACCAGCCTGGCCAATATGATGAAACACCGTCTCTGCTAAAACCACAAAAATCAGCTGGGTGTGGTGGTGGGTGCCTATAATCCCAGCTACTCAGGAGGCTGAGGCATGAGAATCGCTTGAACCCAGGAGGTGGAGGTTGCAGTGAGCTGAGATCTCGCCACTGCACTCCAGCCTGGTAACAGAGAGAGACTTCGTCTCAAAAAAAAAAAAAAAAAAAAAGATTGTAATGGTCAGGCATAGTGGCTCAAGCCTGAAATTTCAGCACCTTGGGAGGCTGAGGCAGGGGGATTGCTTGAAGCCAGGAGTTTGAGACTATCCTGTGCAATAAAGTGAGACTCCGTTTCTCCAAAAAAAAAAAAAAAAAAAAAGTTAAGGTGCCTTGATGTTGAAGCTCTTGGTTGCACTGAATTTGTTTAATTTTATTGAAGGGCAAAAGTCATAAAAATCAGCATAGCCCTGATTCAGTAGCAATGCTGTGTCATAGAAGATCACTCAGAGATACTGAGAAAAACACAAAAAATAATGTCATATGAAAAACAGAACTTTGTATTAGTGTTATGGGCTCGTCAATACAAAAAGTAGGTTAATATACGAAGGAAGAAGGTAGGGGCTAACTATACGCTAAAACGTTCTTTTCCTGTAAGCGATACTCATTTGATCAATGACCTCAAAATGAATAAAGCTAGACAGGGGTTTCCTTTGCACTAGAAGTGGACGGGAGACCTGCGCCAGGAGTGGAATATCTTTCTATTTGCTCTGAGGTCAGAATGAGTGGAAATAATGCAACAAAGTCAAAGGAGAAGTGCCAGGGTTTTGGCCCCATTCTTCACTCACATGGTGTCACTCATTGTAAGATGAAGAAGCAGAAAGACGCCGGAAGCAGATGTAAGGTGTTAAAAAGAGTCCAAGGGGGCTGGGCGTGGTGGCTCACGTCCGTAATCCCAGCACTTTGGGAGGCCGAGGCAGGAGGATCACCTGAGGTCAGGAGTTCGAGACCAGCCTGGCCAATATAGTGAAACCCAGTCTCTACTAAAAACACAAAAATTAACTGGGTGTGGTGGTGAGTGCCTGTAATCCCAGCTACTTGGGAGGCTGAGGCAGGAGATTCATTTAACCAGGGAGGTGGAGGTTGAGATGAGCCAAGATAGTGCCACTGCACTCCAGCCTGAGCTACAGAGAGAGGCTTCATCTCAAAACAAAACAAGACAAAACAAAACAAAACAAACAAACAAACACAAACCCAAAAAAACAGCCCAGGGGAAGTTGATAAGAAGGCAGGCTTCAACCAGTGATTTCTTAGCCCTGAACAGGAAACCTGAGCAACTCCTAAAATTGTATATTCTGATTACCAAAGTAACAAATGGTCATTGCAAAAACATTTGTTCAACATAAAATGTAATAACATGGCATGAAAGCTAAGCTGTCCTCTATCCCACCTCTGAAATGACACCAGTACACAACGAGATCCACTCTTAGCGGTCTGGGGTATTTTCCCATGTTTTTGTTTATAACATCAATGGGACAGTCTCTACACACTGTTCAGCAACTTGTTAGAGGCATCTAAGAAGTTTTTGACAACTTCCCTGGTGTTTGATTTTGATAAAACTAATATCTTAATTACCATGAAATTGCTTTTCTTTTTCTGTCCAAGTTTTTCCAGGAACACTGAGGCTTCAAGATGGTGACCACGATTTTCTTGTCATATCAAGTACTCTGGTACATCATATGTTCATCTACCACATTTTCATACATGCCATTCCGTTTCTCTTAAAACTACTGACACAGTAGCTGAGTTTTGCTTGTTTGTTCAAACCTGGTTCTCTTATTTCTTATCATCTTACTTTCTTCCTGTGGAAAGAAATCATTCTTTCTGATACTGAGTTGAACTTATCTGAGTAGGAGATTCCTAGGCTTGAAATGCAAGAGGGTTATGTTATCTGTTTGGGAGTCTTAGGGAGTTTATCAAAAGAGCAGAGTTAGGTAGACACTGGAATTTGGTCCATATTTGCACTTTAGAGAAGTAGGCAAAGCAGCTTCCCTTCATTTATTTACTTATAGTAAAAATGTGCATCCTTTGCATTCTGTTTAGCAACTTGCTTTTGCACTTACCAATTTATTTCGGGCAGCATTCCTTGCATTGAAGTTAAAGTAAAAATATTCTAATTATGGTAAGGGCTGATCCGAGAGTAGAAGCAGGTGGTGCTGAGGAGTGGATGCGGCACACACTGTTTAACACTAGGATCTCTACAGTCTCCATTATTCAAAGGTGGAGCCATGTGAATAATTGTTCTACAACACTCTTTATGCCATTGTAAGGTAACTTGTTCTCTGACTGGCTTAATGGGTGATTATGGGGGAAGAGTAGCCAAGGAATCGAGGACTGTTTTCCCAAGACTGAGCTTGCTATGCCATAATCCCCTCCCTGATGTCTGTAGGAACAGGGAGGCACTGCATGGAAAAAGCCCTCGCTGTTTAGGAGGCTATCACCTTTTTATAATTGGTTTGTTACAGGAAAGGGCCCCAATCTAGACCCCAAGGGAGGGTTCTTGGATCTCGCGCAAGAAAGAATTCAGGGCGAGTCCATACAGTATGTTGAAAGCAAGTTTATTAAGAAAGTAAAGAAATAAAGATGATTACTCTGTAGGCAGAGCAGCGGCATGGGCTGCTTGGCTGAGGGTACTTACAGTTATTTTTTTTTATCATATTTTAAACAAAAGGTGGATTATTCAAGAGTTTTCTGTGAAAACTGGGAAATAATCTGGGAAAAATGTGGGCAATTCCCGGAACTGAGGGTTTCTCCCCTTTTTTGACCATATAAGGTAACTTCCTGATGTTGCCATGGCATTTGTAAACTGTCATGGTGCTGGTGGGAGTAATGAGGACAATCAGAGGTCACTTTCATTGTCATCTAGGTTTGGGTGGGCTTTGGCTGGCTTCTATACCGCAACCTGTTTCATCAGCGAGGTCTCCTAGACCTTGCTGTATCTCATCCAATGACTTAGAATGTTTAACTCCTCGAAATGCAGCCCAGTAGGTCTCAGCCTTACTTTACCCAGCCCCTATTCAAGATAGAGTCGTAATGGTTTAAATGCATCTGACAATTTTATGTATTTTCTTAATAGAAAATGCTGGGCCAGGTGCTGTGGCCCATGCCTGTAATCCCAGCACTTTGGGAGGCCGAGGCGGGTGGATCACGAGGTCAGGAGATCGAGACCATCCTTGCTAACGTGGTGAAACCCTGTCTCTAAATACAAAAAACTAGCCGGGCGAGGTGGCAGGCGCCTGTAGTCCCAGCTACTCGGGAGGCTGAGGCAGGAGAATGGCGTTGATTCTGGGAGGTGGAGCTTGCAGTGAGCCAAGATCGCACCACTGCACTCGAGCCTGGGCGACAGAGGGAGACTCTGTCAAAAAAAAAAGAAAAGAAAAGAAAAGAAAAGAAAGGAAGGAAGGAAGGAAAGGAAGGAAGGAAGGAAGGAAGAAAGAAAGAAAGAGAAAGAAAGAAAGAAAGAAAGAAAGAAAGAAAGAAAGAAAGAAAGAAAGAAAGAAAGAAAGAAAGAAAGAAAGAAAAAGAAAATGCCAGTGAACTTTGGGACTGAAAGGATAGTGGAGGAGTTACAGTCTATGAAAGGGAGAAGGGGATTGGGAATGAGAGCTATTCAGGTAGACAGGATTGTTTTTATTTGCCTCTCATCTTGGGCAAATGTTCCTAATGTAGCACCAAGGCTAGGCTGTCCCTTCCATTTCAAGTCCGATGCTTCGTAGTAAACAAATGTTTGCTCAGGTTTCCCAGCTCTCCTTTTACAGTACATGAAGAGGAAATTAAATAGGGAAGCAAGGTTAATTCATTTTCTTCATTACTCAGTGTGCAGTAACAGGGAATGCAATTCAAAATCCCTACTTTTAATATTTGACATTCCTCTTGAAACTATTGCCTCAATTTGTGTTAGAGTGGAGAATGGTGGTTAATGAAGGACTCCGCATGCACTGTGCATTAAAGGCCCTTGTTAAAATTTCTGCATTAAATTTTGTGCCTCCAAGCCTTTTGCCTTGCTGAAGATACCCTAAACCACAGCAAGAGGCAGCTTCCCTCTGCAGCATGTGCTCTTAAGGGGGAAAAAAAAAAAAAAAAAAAAATTAGGCATTTTCCAACTGGGTAGCAACTTTATGCTCATTTAAACCTGGGTTTCTCAACTTTGCCGTTGTTGCCATTTTGGCCCAGAATGTCTGTCCTGGGGTTGTCCTGTGTTCATTGTGGGATGTTTAGCAGTATCCCTGGCTTCTACCCACTAAATACCAGTAGCACTTTTTCCTCCTCACCCTTTCACCTACCATAGTGACAACCAAAAATACCTCCAGATATTGCCAATTGTCCTCTGGATAGCAAAACAGCCCCTGCTTGGGAACCACTGATTTAAACAAAGGAAGTCTTTGCACTTGGCTGTGTGAAAGGTGAGGTTGTAATAATGGGGTAGGGTTGGGGGCAGGAAGGAAGAACGACAAATATATAGATTTCAATATTTTCTTTTGGTTAAAAAACTATAAATATATTTAAGGGGGGAAAAAAGCAGTACACTTTCATCTGTAGTACCATCTGGCCTTTTGCTTGCAATTTGCAGATAAGATTTTGTAAACAAATTGCAGGAAGTTGTTCCTCCACCGAAAACTTACCAGTAGAGCTGAATTTACTTTCAAATTCTCTAAATGGGTTTCTGAGGGGTTGGCTTAATGCAGTGGCCTTGAACAGGAGCTATCCAGAAAGATGTCAAGCAAAGGTGGCTAGAGTCACACTTGGTGACATCACTGTCACCATGCTTCTGATTCATTCTTGTTCTACATCTTTTATTTGAGATTTAAATCCTCTTTTTACTATTTAAGAGGAAAGGATGGGGAACTGAGAAAGATGCTAGCCCTTAGTGGGTGATGTGGGAGGTGGGGAGAGGGAAGATAGGAGGTTTTGAGGCTTGGTGAGGTCTGTATAATAATCTATTGTAGATGTCTTAGTTGACACAATAGATATGATTTGAAAAGCTGAACGCACATGGAAATTTTTGTAAACTGACTAGTGATTTAAGTGACAATGAGTGCATTATATTGCAAGCAATGACAAATCTTTTGGAAAAAAATTAGTAATCACAGAATAATTTATCTTTTGGATAATGATTTTCATAATGCAGGTTATGCTTCCCTGGAGCAAGTTACGCAGGCAATTAAAAATGACAATGGAATTCAGTTTATAACCGATGAAATCCAGCTTTGCTTGTCAAAAATAAATGCATTCATTCCATTTGGAGAGCAAAGCAGTCTTTTTTTCATGAGAGTAATGGTGAAAGCTAATTAAATTTACCATAAATTACACCCTTAACATTTGTTTCCAAGTTCATTAGTCTAAACAGACACATTCACAATAGTTAAACAGTTTTCTAAAATTCAGAACTTTAAAGGTTTATTCATTTGTTCCCCAAGTATGTGTTTAAAAAAATGTTTTAAGGAACATACACATTAAAAATGTACGATGTTAGATGAACAACTAAAATTGACTAAAAACATCACCAAATTGGATTTTATATAGTAATGTAGTTACATCGAGAGGTAATATTTTGGCAACCATTTGCTGCAAACCTACAAATTCTGTAAAGGCTTCTAAAGATTAATAGCACTATCAGTCAGTTGCATTATTATCTCATTGAAGATGAATTCTTACCCCCCTTAAAAAAAATCAGCCTTTTAAGAGAACAACTAAATCTGATGGAAGACAAAATTAAGGAGACCTGTAGTTCTTGTTGGTGGAAGCTTTTGCCTCTGGTTTCTATGGTAACCTGTGATCTGTATTCCAATCACACCTTTGAAAGGTTTGTTTTCTCCATCATGAAAATTTAGCTGGAAGCGCTGAAGGTACTGAACATTAATTTTTATGTGTCTTTTTTTTTGAAAAATTGGAAAAAGAGAATAGAAAAGGAAGATAACACCCACAGGCTTATACTGCAAATACAATGAGAAAATCTATTTGCTAATTTTAAGATGATTTACATGCCAGCAAGATCACAAGGATAAAAACCCTGAAAGCTAAATGAACAAGTACGCAGCTCTTCTAACAAACTCAGGAAATGTCTTGAGCATAACATTGCAAATATTCATCTAATTTGATAGGGTAAAAACCTAGAGACTTTCTCATAAAGGTTGAAAGAAAATGTAGCTCACTGGTTTTCAGCCTGGAGTGATTTTGCCTCCCAGGAGACATTTGGCAATATCTGGAGACATTTTTGGGTGTCACAGCTGGTGCTGGTGCTGGTGGTGTGTGTGGAGGGTGGTCCTGGCTGTTAGCAGAGGCCAGCAATGAATACCAAACATCGTACAGTGCATAGGACAACCTCCCACAACAAAGAAATATCTGTCCCCAAAAGGAGGTGGGAAGACCTGTGTCCTCCATTTAGCCTTTAGAGATGGTGTACTGGTGTGAGGGAAATAAATATTCAAAAGAATGAAATGTTTTGGAGGCAAGCTCATTTGTAATTTGCTTCCCTGGTATTTTGCTACACTAACTTTTATTTCACTTTAAATGGCAGAAAGAGAAAAAAGAAAAAAACAAACAGTTCCCGCTTTTTTCTTACCTTTGGTTTAAATTTGAACATTTCCAGCTGGCATGCATTCATCTAATTTGGTGCTGCCTCCTATGACCTGTAAATGTGTACAGTAGGGTCCTCAAGTGTTTCCACTGCAAAATCGCTAGTGCGATTGAGTAGACATTGTCACTTTGCTTAATTTAAATATATAAGTTAAAGTTATGATAAGTTAATTTTCCTGTTAAGTGAAAATGCACTTACCTTTCCCCGGCTGAATACAGATGTACTTGCCTTTGACGTCTGCCTCCCTAAGTATGGCTACAGTTTGTCACTCCGGTTCTGAAGGGCGACCCTGTCACTGAATTCGCGCCCAGGTCATGAGGGCAGAACCATGTTGAGGACAACCTGCAACTCAATCGATTTTTTCTTGGCTGGGACGCAAGGCGAGCATGAAAGCGATCCAAACACAGCCAGAGGGCGCCAAAATGCCGCAAGTAAAAGTTCCAACGGCGTCAACTGGCTTTTGCGGGAAGGTAAAATTGGCTTTTGTCTAATCAAAGAGCTACCGTTGTCAACGATGTCACATTACGTTATTTTTGTATGTCCTCTCGCCAACAGGTAAGCAAAGTGAACGCATCTCCCAACCCCGGTGGCTACTCTGTGTCCCGGTGCTAAGCCAAGTGTCCGCCGCGCAGGGCACCCGGACACGCAGTGGTTGGCCCCAGCTTTGACTGGAGCGCTAGCGAGCAGCAGCGTGCGGCTGCCTCGGCCAACCCCGTCTTCTCAATATTGGTGGGCTCCATTAAAGCACAGACATCAAAAACATCGACGGCCCCCTTTCCCCTCTTCTCTTCCCTCTTTCCTCTCCCAAGTTCCGAGAGCATCCTCCGAGGGGCGACGTCGCTCGCCCCACCAGCTGGACCTCGGCGACCGCGCTTCCCCCGAAGCTGCAGCCTTCGGGGCTCAGCCCCGCGGGTGCGGGTGCAGGTGCGGAGCCGCCCGAGGTGCGCAACTCGTTTGCAGCGGCGCCGCCCAGACGCGCCTGCAGCTGGGGCTCACCCCAACCTCGCTGCCCGCCGAGGTAGCGGAATCGCAGTCGACGTCGGGAGCGGGCTGGACGGGGTCTGAGAAGGGTAGCTGGTGCCAGGGGGTGTCATTCAAATATCACCTCGAGGCAGCTCCCTCAGTCTGAGCGAGAGCCCGAGCACTTCTTATCCAACCGTTCCAAATAAATGAGGAGAGAGAGAGAGAGA
>NW_012115888.1:2496563-2532150 GCF_000951035.1 Colobus angolensis palliatus | reverse complement strand
CCGGGATTACAGCCCGGGCTAACAGACCCCCAGTACTGCAGGCAAAATGAATGAATCGGGACTGTAATTACCTATTCCTTTGTCTTGGCCTCGCGCATGCGCCGGAGAGCAGGGTGTGGAGGGCCCGGCAGCCCCATCCCATCTCCATCATCAGCCACCCACTCCCCTCCCGAGCCGAGGAACAAAGGCGTTTGCCCTAAATGTTGCGGGAAACCCTTGGACACCAATGACAGTTTTTCCCGCCTGTGTGTATGTTTATTCTTTTCCAGGCTGTCTCTCATCTTTTGCTTTCTTACTGATTTCAATTGACCAAAATTAAGATCTGCCTTGATGATGATGAGGGCAAATTGTAGATTAAATATTTTGTACCCGCACACTGCTATTTTCCTTGCTAGTACGGTTCATTGTTCTTTTTCCTGTAACATATCTTACTGCAGTGAGGGTGGCTTTCTTAGTTTGCATCAATTAACCGTTTGACAGATCTTTTTTGGTCGTTTGATTAAGGGACGGTGGCCTCAAAACTGTCCGTGGGCGTTGCCTCCAGTGGCACCACTTGGGGAAAATTAAGACATCTTGGCGTTTATTCCAACAAGATGGCCTACAAAAACCGAAGAGAAGAAAATGATTACCTTCTCAGGATCCTAACGCTTTCTGTTTTCTCTGGACTCCGACCTCATTGTTTCATTAAGGATTCCAAAAGGCGAATGGCGTCCAGGTGGAAATCTACTGGTGGAGGGAGAAAGAAGGCAGTGGTTGGGGTGATGCTGGTTGGTTAGGTTCGCAATGATTCCTTTTTCCCGTTACCTAACAGAAGCCATGATATACCTTTGATGGCTGATTTTCTTTCAGATGATCTATTTTCCAGGTTATGGCCATTTAGATTTCTTTTCAGGCTAGTTTGTTTTTACCACCCAAAAAAGGACTTATTGTGTATATCAAATAGGAGCCAAATATGATATTTTTTGCAGTGGTGGGTTATGTTTAGCAGGGTTTTATGCTTAAGTATTGTCAGTACATCCTGGTGGAATAACACGTGGGAGCAATGGAAATCATCTCTTTTGTCCTTTTTGATGAGAACTTGATATTGACCACATTCAATCTATCAGGGTGGCTGTCTAGCTGTCTTCTATGTGGCATGTACATAGAAGGATTGTACTCCTTAGTATTTAGTAGTTTATTAAGATTTAGAGAGCTATGTGTATAGGTTTCTTTCTTTTTTCTTTTCCTTTAGGTTGTGTTTTTGGCGAGGGGTATGTTGGAATATAGAACGAATTCAATAGCAAATGTATACCAGCATGTCCTGAATTCAGTAAATCTTAGGTTTTTGAGTCAGATAATATTTAAATCGAATTTTAAAAATTGTTACCGAATTCAAAAATTTCTATCAGTTCGCTTATTCTTTTAGCCAGTTAGCTTTTTTGCCAAGCTTTAGCAGGTAGGGAAATATTGAGCCTTTTGATAAAATGCACCAACAATGACAGTGGCATTTCCGTTCTTTAACTGGTACTCAGTCTGCCATTGTGACGTGTAGAAGAGAACCTTATCTCCCCACATCACCCTAGTTTAAAGGTCCAATGGGAGAGCCCTAAGCAGTTAGGCTGTCTATCCTTGGAGGCCTCTTCATAATTCTGACTTTACCAGGATCCATAATCCTCCTAGATCTCACAGTGCAAGAGGCGATGCGTTCTGTCTCTTTATTTTTTAATTTCACAATTAAGAACAATTTGAAGCCATTTTCATTCCATGGTCAAGATAAGCAGAGTATGACATCAGAGAGAAACTTTCATTTGGGGGAGATTTGATCACTCTAAAATGATGTCTGTGTTATTCATGGTAGTTTTGCAAAAATTGCAAAATCCACATCCATTTTTAAAAACAAGGTGTGATGTATATACACATGCACACATATACATATGTGTGTATACTACACACTGTAAAATCTTATGAATAACTTGAAATCATACTGGTTGGTATAGAATATTATTTTATAGTGCTTTGATACTGGTCTTTGGAACATAATCAATTTCTGTCTTTCTAAATGTGTTTGAAAGGGAAAGCCTAGCAGGTCTGTTAATAACCTGGCTTCCCATTTATCCCAGTGTACCTGGAGCATTAAGCTAAGACGTTCATCTACAGGCATAAAAACTTACATCAAGCACTACTGAACTTTACAAGCTGGAATAAACAATGCCTACTAAATAAAAGATTTATAAAATTGTTCTGTCTTATTTTTGTGATCTCTTGTAAATGTTTTTTTTCAAAAATATCCAAAGAAGACCTGTGAACTATTATTTGTCAAAAGCAATTGCCCTTGGTATCCGATTCTGTTGAAAGAAATGCTTTGATTTATCCAGGCCTTTATCTTAATGTAGTTTATACCTACTCATTTCACATCTTCTTTCTCTTCTTAATGATGGTCTTAGCTGGTACCCTGGAAACCAGGTAACTGCTGGGGAAAAACACTGAGTAGGTATATAGACAACTTGAATATTCTCTGAGAATGGGTATGGAATCTTTATTGTTATATATCAAATTTTCTCTAATTATATCTAATCCTTTAGATTTATTGTATCTCTTAAGACTTTAGATAAGCCAGTGAACACGAGCTTTTTCTCTTTGGCAATTATAGTGGACAAATATTAGGAAGTAACTGTGAGGTTGCAAATAGAATATTTTGAAAGATACAGTACTCTTCATGTGTTTTGGGGTAATGTTTTTGGGGTGGTTTCTCATGAAATCGTGTAGACACTGGATTTGAAGAATCTAATAATTCCTATTTTGGGGTTATAATAAGAACTACATATGATGTCTAAAAATGATTAAGTGTGGAATGGCTAGCTCTTAAGGGCTCCTCAACCTCTCAGTCTCAATTAGTTAGTGATATCAATTACACTGAAAGTGTTTTCAACAACTGAAAGTGTCAATCAACACTTTCAGTGTAATTGACATCACTAGCTAATTTCAGTATATTCAGCTGTATTTTTGTTCCAGCTTGATTAATGAAGCCCAGGGGACCCCAGGAATATTAAGTTAGAAGTAGGATGTCTCAATCCTAAAGGGGACCAAATATCATGGTTCCTATTTTCTGTCCTTGTGTTTGTAGATATTTGAGATTCTGTATTGTATGGGAATTAGCCTGAAAGTGTATTTCATGATATCAGGATGGCCACCTTCCTTAAATTCCCCAGGTCTGCTTATACTTTTGTAACTTAAGAGGTGGCATTTAAGTTCTCTTGAGAAAATACAAGGGTAGTCTTGAAACCACAGCAGTGCCCAGCCTGCCAAAGGAAGGCTTTTGTGAAATGCCTTTCCAGCCACAGCCTTTGAGACAGACGTCTAGGTAAGTGTCACAGGAGAGCAAATGTCTGGTAAATGTTCTCAAGAATAAAAATCAACCATACAGAGTCCCTTTCTCACCAGAATATAGTTCAATTGTAATTCTGAGGAGCCACAAGCCTAAGAAGGAAGCAGTGTGATTAAAACAGCATTCTTCTTTTCCCTCTAGAAGTCAGAAATGGGATGAAATGGGAGGCAGAGAGAATGAAATAGTGTGTTTTTCTTCTGCACTCTAAGGATTTAAATAACATAAAAAATTATTTCTTAATGTTTTACAGACTTTCCACACTCAGTACATTTTTGAACAAAAACAGGGAAAGCTGAGATTTTTTGACTCAACAAGGCCATCAGTGCTGAGAGGTGGTGATTGAGCAGGCTTGGAAGTCTAGGAATACATTCCTGAAAGCTTTAGAGATTTAGAAATAGAAACCATCTGCAAGCACCACAGGGGCCCGGGGCATAAGGAAACACTTCAGGATAATATAGGAAAATGGTGTGCAGTGGAGAAAGCAAAGCATTTGCACAGTATTTTCCCCTTATCACTTAAGCATTTTATGCGCTCTTTTTTTTCATTTTCTTTTTTTTTTTTTTTTTTTTTTGCTAGTTCATTTTGAAGGAGGCAGGACTGGACTTCATTGGTTTGTGTTTTGAACTTCTGTTTGAAGTAGATATTTCAGCAATTTGTATGTTGTGTAGGGAGTATGATATTTAGAAAGCATGATTTGGAGGGTTAGGCATGGTGGGGATGGACTTTGGAGCCACAGCACCAGGTTCAACTCTTCTCTTAGCCGTTTACTGGTTGTACGATCTTTGGTAAATTTCTTACCTTCTCTGTGCCTCAATTTTATTTAGAAACTGGGGATTGTGATACATGGTTACTGTAAGGATTAAACGAAACTGTCATGCACTTAGGACATACCTCCTTATATTCAGTGCATCTTTTTAACCACAGTCACCATAAAGGAGTGAGAATATCAGTTTTCTTTACTGCATCCTCCATCTATAGCTATTCATATGTTTGTTTCAAAGAGACCATTATTGCAAGACAGGCTAATGGTGGTGCCTTGCTCAGTAGGTAGAATATAGAAGTCTGTGGTTTAGAAAAGTCCTCCAGGTGTGGTGAGGAATACCCTAAATAACATCGGCAGTTCATGTGGACTAAGTTTCAAAAGTCCGCAGTGGGTAGGTTAATAGAACCCAGCCTCCATACTGAATTTGTATTTTTTTTTAATGGAAGGAAAAAATGAAAGTCCTTGGAACTTCAGAGACAGGATTACTGCCTTGATATGTTGAGACCTGGACTCACCCTGATTAGTTGTATGACCTTGGGTGTAGATGTAATTCATTTAGATTCCTGAAAATCCTTAGCTTTGTTGTGTCATGAATCAGATGTATCATTAGCATTTGAAAGAAGTCTAAGTCATTAGTACTAAGGTTGATAAGCGAACTCAGGTATTTTACATTCCATATTAGTCCCCCTACCTCCACCCCACCCTTGCCAAACAGGCATCACATGCCCACCACCTCCATACCTGGAGTAAAACTGAAGGTTGTATTATGTAGGAATGTAAAGATGTTGTGATCTGCTGACAAATCTTTGGAAGGAATTATCCCCATGGGGACCTTAGTAATCAGGAACTCTGAACAACAAAACAAACAAAAAAGTTCTTTGGAATTTCAGATATTTGGGGTGGATCAATTCTGGAACTGGTCTTAACATTTCAGACATTTACTTCAGGGATATGCCCAAGGGATTTGCTTCTGTCCTTCTGGACACTTTTGCTGTTGAGCAAAAGTGAATTCACCCTTACTTTGGGTAAATTGTTGTTTAACAGCTTCTTTAAACAGGTGTTTGGATCGTGGGTTCTGGAGGGAAGTCATATATTTTACTTCATCTGTCAGGTGTTCGCTGTAAGGAAGGGGATTTTAGATATAGTGGTTATGTCTTTTAAAAGGTTTCCTAGGATTTCAAACCTTGTCTAATGGAGCTACACTGTACTTCTCCTAAGCCTTGGCCATTTTATCTTAGGTAATATGGACTCTTGAGGGGGAAAAAATGGGGGGGGGGACTCTTGAATAAAATGGGTAACCTTTTCACATATTGACATCTTCAGTATTAATGTAGAGAGAGTGATACTAACTTCTTGAATGAAAAATTACTTATTATGGAAGAGATCCAGTGTATACTTTTAATATTTCATCAGTATTACATTAAATTGCTTATAGATTAGAGGTGCTTCTTGTCATGGTGAATGGAGGCTAATACCTTAAGTCATTCCTTTCTAGTATGATGATTGTGGTTGTTCTTACTAAGGACTGTAAATGTAGATTTGGTCGATACCTTCACGTTTCTCCTTGCCCATTGCAGATGGAAGTCATAACTCCAAATGTCTTACTTATCTGCAATTCTGCTCTGAGATACGAACCGGGTTCTAGTAGACCCTCTGTCACTGTGTAGTTAATGTTGCCTGATTAGAAATCAACTAAGTCCTACCTAAATTTGTCAATCTGTTTTGTTCTGCGTCCACGCAGGATTCATTTACAGAAAGCCAGTGGCTGCTTTTAACCACTATCCAAACCTCAGTCCTTTGTAAATACTTTCCTTAGAGCAGAAGGTGTAAAAGCTCATGACTAAACACTCATTTTGGAACTCAAAAGAATCTTAGAGAAGTTAGTGGGTTGCTCAAGGTCCCATGAGCTGCTTATGGGCTGCGTGGAAACGCAGGTTATTTCCCCATAAAGCCTTACTCCTGCTGCCCGTCTCTTCTGAGAGAGAAGTGGAGAATGTCTAATTGTGTCACTCTTACTCACCGTCTGCAACGTAAAAATTTTTTTCTACCTTTTTTTATGTACCCTAGAACCACTAAAAAATACATATATATATATCTATCTATCTCCAGTCTGGATCCTATATCCGTCTCGCCATCTCCCTCAGAGGAGACCTCTTCGGCCTTTTAATACACCACACATGCCTCAGGGGGACGCTGCAGTCACTACCTCCTGCCACTTCATCCACAGGCCATCTTCCCCTCAACTCACCCCTCTCTGCTTCTTCCATTATGTGCATGTGGTTTCCTTTATATGCCAAAAAGTATATGGCATGCACTAAAGTAGCTTTCTTCATAAAACTAAACTTTAGTTTTTCTAAAAATTTAAATTAAAACCTTGTTTTTCTCCCAAAATGCACAGTGGTTGGGGGCTGGGGAGCTGGCGATGGTGGGTATGCGTTTGAAAACAACACCAGCTGGTTTTAGACTTATTGGGGGGCTATAGAGCAAGCGGAGCAGTTAGGCATCCCACCCACCCGTGAAATGCTCAGGGCGCTCTTGGCAGATCCAGTGTGCACTTTATGGCAGGTGGTGGATGGAGACCTTGTATGCTGATTTCTAGCGTTATCTGGCTTATTGGTTTGAGAGCTGCATACAACGGGATGTTTAATCTTTTTTTTTCTTGAGACGGAGTCTCGCTCTGTCGCCCGCCCAGGCTGGAGTGCAGTGGCGCGATCTCGGCTCAAGGCAAGCTCCGCCTCCCGGATTCACGCCACTCTCCTGCCTCAGCCTCCCGAGTAGCTGGGACTACAGGCGCCCGCCACTACCCCCGGCTAACTTTTTTTGTATTTTTATTAGAGACGGGGTTTCACCGTGGTCTCGATCTCTTGACCTCGTGATCCGCCCGCCTCGGCCTCCCAAAGTGCTGGGATTACAAGCGTGAGCCACCGCGCCCGGCCAACGGGATGTTTAATCTTTTTTATTTAAAATTACCATTTATAGTATTTGGGGTGATTTAGAGGCTGTTCGATTCTGAAGTGGTCCTTAAAATATGGAACTTAAGTGCTTAAGTTGCTAAAACACTTTCTAAAGCATACTATTGGGATGTTTGAAACTGATGTTAGTAAATGTGTGCATTTGTATTTGGATAATCTGTGATAAGTTTAGTTTTTGATGAGACATAATTTTAATTTCACATTTAAAGTGATATGTTTAGGTCAATAAGAGGAGCTTTGAATTTAGTTTCCAGAGAAACCCACAATTAATAGGTAACTTTTGTTTTCATAATGCTTTTAATTATTACAGTTATGTAGATTCAGAAATGGATATATTCCTAAAATAAACCCAAATTAAAACTTCTTATTCTTTTTAAAGAGAAGCTGTGGTTCTATTAGAGAAAAACACTTCTTTTTTAAGTTTATGAAGAAATAGATGTTAGATGAAAACTTTTCCTCGTTGAGCTTTCTAAATTACAAGTTTCCTGAATTGCTTGGCAAAGTGATTTTGAAAAGACCCACTTCATTTTTCCTTTGACAGTCTATTCAAAACACCATTACCACATAGACTAATACAATAACCAAGGTAAATGGTAACAAGACCTAATTGGGGAAACAGTGTATCAAATGGGGGAAAACAGTATCCACTGACAGAGAGAACTAGCTGTTTCTTAAAGAGACAGAGAAGAAAGATTTCCTGGGAGTTGGGTCTTCATAGGGTGCTCTCCTGGCCTTCTCTGAGCTTGCCTTGGAAACTGTAGAGGCTGTAGGAGTATTTGCTGTCTTTAACACTTGCGAATGCTCTCAGCTATTTCAGTAGAGAATAACAGTGTCTCTATTTGCCTTAGGTGTAAGATGATTGGAGAAAAGGAAAATGTAGAGAAATCAGATTGACTTTAGATGGACAGGCACAGAGTTCTGGAGTGACTTCCTACTCCTTAATTCTGCAGTGCACCCAGAAGTGAGTGAGGTTAGGTGACCACCTGGGTATTTACTATAACTATTATTACTATGATTAGATAAGGTGTCCTGGAATGTTCTCTGAATACCTCATTTTTCTTTTTTTTTTCTCTTTTTTCCTCTCGCTCTGTCGTCTAGGCTGGAGTGCAGTGGCGTAGTCTTGGCTCACTGCAACCTCTGCCTCCCGGGTTCAAGCAATTCTCTTGCTTCAGCCTCCAAAGTAGCTGGGACTACATGCGCCGCCACCACGCCTGGCTAATTTTTTTGTATTTTTAGTAGAGACAGGGTTTCACTGTATTGGCCAGGCTGGTTACAAACTCCTGACCTCAAGTGATCTGCTTGCTTTGGCCTCCCAGAGTGCTGGGATTACAGACGTGAGCCACCATGCCCGGCCAAGAACTCATTTTTCTAAGGAAGAAAGAATCTCAATTAACAATTGGTGATGACACTGCCTCCCAAGGCTTCTCATAATCACCCAACCTCAGGTAAACAGGGTGAATGCCACTCTATTGACAGGAGGTTTATTGTGGCACTGGGTTTTCCTCAGTAGCCCTGGTGATCTCTTGTTGAGAACCCAGGCTCAGATTTCCCAGGGCTCACCCAACTGGACTTTAGAAATTTGGTTCCAGAATTTTCAAATGTTTGGTTTTCAGACAAATAGTAACAGGTGTTTGCACCAGTGTTACCCAGAAGGTTGTTAAGACAAGATTGATAATGCTTCCCAGGTATGTGTTTTCTTTTTCTGAGTCACAGCTGCATGTTACTAGTTTTCCTCATCTGACCTGATGATTGACTGATGGAAAGTCTCATTGAAGTTTTGGTGATCCTTTCATTGGTGGAAGAGACAAAAACAGAACGTAGGTGGCTCATTCCATTCACCTCTACTTTTCTATTGTAACTGGACTTATTTCTGCCATCCGGACAGAGAACTTGGGCTTTGATTTCATCTGTACCAAAGTTTTCTAGGTGGGCATGTACAGGGGGTCATCATAAGAGAACTCAACTGACCACAATGCAGAGAGAGGTAACTATCCAATGGAATGGTAACGTGGTGCCACTAAGGTAAGAACTGCAGTATTAAATGAAATGAATTTTTTTTTTTTTTTTTTTTTTGAGACAGAGTCTGTCTCAGTTGCCCAGGCTGGAGTGCAGTGGTGCAATCTTGGCTCACTGCAAGCTCCGCCTCCTGGGTTCACGCCTTTCTGCCTCAGCCTCCCGAGTAGCTGGGACTACAGGCACCTGCCACCATGCCCGGCTAATTTTTTTTGTATTTTTAGTAGAGCCAGAGTTTCACCATGTTGGCCAGGATGGTCTCAATCTCCTGACCTCATGATCTGCCCATCTCGGCCTCCCAAAGTGCTGGGATTACAGGCGTGAGCCACCGCACCCGGCCTCAATGAAATGAATTCTTAATGGGAAAGGAGTTCTGTGAATATTCCTGAGTTGTTATGTTTAACTTAACTAAGTCTTAAATGCAGAGAATTTAACTAAAAAGTGAATTTAACAAAGAAGTGAATTTAAAAGTCAACAAGCTTCGTATCTCTCCACCTCACCACAAACCTGTGTTAATTAGCCCTTCTTGCTTAAATCACATCATCCTGATGAACTTTAATGCTGTGATTAGCAATGTATTCTTTGACCATATCCTTGTTTCCAGCAGCAAATAACTGCCATGTTAAGGGGAGAAGGAAGTGATGGATAGAGGGACCAGTTGGCAGATTGTAACACATGTACACACGCTATTCCTTTAACTTGCTTTCTTTAGACCTGTAGTTCCTACCTGTGAATCTCATTTCTGTATTGATCCCCATTGGCTAAGCGTACGACTAAAGGGGGATTCTATGTCATTTCTTCAGTAAGCTCAGGAATCTCCGAAAAAGGGCAAAGAAGTCCAGAATGATGTAATGCGGCAAAAAATGTTACTGCTGTTTCTAAGGGGGGTGGAGGAAACCCAAGCCAGTTTTGAGTTGAGTGTGCTTCCTGTTGGCAGGGGGTGAGAATTCAGAGATGTATACCTCTTAAAAAAAAAAAACAAAACACTCTTAGGATATCACAAAGCGTGGCAAACGAGCAAGCCCTGACCTGTTAGCAGTTGTTTGCATAGTTTACCAGGTAGAGAAAGCATCCAACAGATAGAACCAATGTATGAGGATGCTAACATGCACCATGGTTAGTGTGAGGTTTAATTGGCTGGGGACACATTTCCATTTAAATCTGATTCTGATAACACATTTAACTACCTCGCTAGCTAATTACACAGTTCCAGGCTTGACAGAGGAAACGGCACCTGTGAGCAGTGGCGTGCCTTGTTAAATAAGGCTTGAAAGCCCTTCCGAAAAGGGAGAAATGGCTGTACTTGGGGATGTTTGAGCATAATAATTGTGCAGCCTTACCCCTGGCTGAGAGGAGGGGAAAGAAAGCCCTTCCTTTCTGCTCCAAGAAGTGCTCAGATTCCCCTTATGTGGGCAGAATTTTTGGTAAGTACAATACAGGAAGCAAAACCACAGTGTTCTAGGTCAGCAGTCAGTGACCTCTTGTTTCTGAGCCCCTCTGTTGCCTCCTCATTGTGTGTTCAGGGGACGAAAGCACAGAGCAGGAGAAGAGGAAGGGAAGGCTGGGAGAGGCTGGGAGGATGTACCCGCATTAACACAAGTTGGGGAGGCACCAGTGCTCTGCTCCTGTCTCTACTTAGGCGGCCATAACAAAATAACAGATGGGATAACTTAACCAAAATATATTTTTTCATAGTTCTGGAGGCTGGAAGTCCAAGATCAACATGTTGGTAGGGTTGGTTTTTTTTTTTTTTTTTTCTGGACAGAGTCTTGCTCTGTCACCCAGGCTGGAGTTGCAGTGGCACTATCCTGGCTCACTGCAACCTCTGCCTCCCAGGTTCAAGCAGTTCTCTGCTCAACCTCCCAAATAGCTGGGATTATAGGTGTGTGCCACAACGTTTGGCTAATTTTTTTGTATTTTTAGTAGAGATGGGATTTCACCATCTTGGCCAGGCTAGTCTTGAACTCCAAAGTGCTGGGATTACAGGCGTGAGCCACTGCACCTGGCCCAAACTTGAGTTTTCTAAATCAGAATAGAATGATCCTGGGGAAGCTTATTTTAAAATCTCCTACCCATGGTGGCAATGGTAGAGAAACCTTTTTGTTCTAGACAGAAGAGTTGACCAGATGCCTAGACCACTTGAAAATCCTATTCTAGCATCTGTGCTTTCTGTTAGGGATTCATCAGACAGACTCTTAACGGTGGAACAGATTTTACTGGATAAAGACTTGGGGTTGAAGACAGAAGGCAGAGGCTTGAATAGAAGCAAGTAGAGGAAGAGTGGTGGGGGTTTTGACAGAAAGTTTATGAATCAGTGGGACACTGAGGAAAGGGAAGTGTGTGTCAGGAATCATGGAAATCCTCCATGACTATAGAAAAGGCTAATGAATTTTGGGGCCTTTCCAAGCAATAAAACGAGTAGTGATACTTACAGGGATTCTTTTGAGGGGCATTCTCAACAAGTGTGGATGTGGGTATGTCTACACTTAGCCCTTTTGAGAGGGTCTTTTTTACTTTTATTTTATTTTATTATTTGAGATGGGCTTGCTCTGTGACCCAGCCTGCAGTGCAGTGGTGCGATCTCAGCTGACTGCAACCTCTGCCTCCCGAGTTCAAGCGATTCTCCTGCCTCAGCCTCCCGAGTAGTTGGGATTACAGGTGTGCGCCACCATGCCCAGCTAATTTTTGTCTTTTGTTTTAGGGGAGATGGGGTTTCATCATGTTGGCCAGGCTGGTCTCCAACTCCTGACCTCAAGTGATCCACCCGCCTTGGCCTCCCAAAGTGCTGGGATTACAGGCCACTGCGCCCAGCCAGAGAGGGTCTTTTTAAAACAGTTGACGACTTTTAGGCATACCCTGTCAATTAATTCAGTGATTGCTTTCCTGGCTCAAATTTAAGGTCACATCACGTTAACTACGGCAATACAAATATTGCCTCATGAATCCCCAGTGAAATTGGGAATAACAATTTAATTTTACTACACTAGGTAAACAAACCACTGGCCTTAAAAATAATTGAAACTTGATGCTGTTTAATGTCTTTTATAAAAACTTTCGGCCGGGCGCAGTGGCTCAAGCCTGTAATCCCAGCACTTTGGGAGGCCGAGACGGGTGGATCACGAGATCAGGAGATCAAGACCATCCTGGCTAACATGATGAAACCCCGTCTCTACTAAAAAATACAAAAAACTAGCCGGGCGAGGTGGCGGGCGCCTGTAGTCCCAGCTACTCGGGAGGCTGAATCAGGAGAATGGCGTAAACCCGGGAGGCGGAGCTTGCAGTGAGCGAGCTGAGATCCGGCCACTGCACTCCAGCCTGGGCCACAGAGCGAGACTCTGCCTCAAAAAAAAAAACAAACTTTCACTGGTGAATTGTTTTCTACATAAAACATAGGATGTAAGTTATTTCTACAATAAACATTTTAACTCTTAACATTTATGCAATGTCTATTTTCAACTCAATGTCAGGGAGGACCTTTAGCACTCACTTTCCTGGTAGATAGTGCCTTCTTCCAATCATACCAGAAAAGTAGGCTTGTCTCCTGGAATTCCCCATATGGCCTCCTTCTTGGGTAGTGAAACTCACATATGTCCATTTCCCTCTACTTGAAGCCTTGAATCTAGTAGAAGCTTCTATCCTCTCCTGGATCACTGCCCGAATACTCTCCTAAATCCAAGCATGACATTCCTCTGCATAAGATTTTAGACCTAACTCTCCATTACACCTGGAATGAAATGCAAACTCTCAGCATGTTCACCTTCTATTTTCCTCTCTTACCTCCGGACCTACACACTCTCTCACCCACCCTCTTCAGCCATGCCAGCAGCCTCTCAGGTCTCCCAGGGCTCCAAGCTCATGCCTACTGTTTCTTCTGCCTGGAATATTCTTTTCCTCACTGTTGAAGTTACTCTTAGTTCAGGTCTCAGCTTAAATGTCACTCTTGCAAAGATGCTCCCACACCTTCTGGCGCTGGGCTTTTTTGTCCCTGCATTTACCAGAATTGATGAGATTATGTAACGTCTCTGCTCCTCTAGATTAAAACTTCCAGGAGGCAGGGATGTGTCTGTTTTGTGGACCCATAACAGTGCCCTGTAACAGTTTCTGATCCATACCAAGCACCCCATGTCTGTTCAGTGTTGAAGGTTGTCTCCAGGACATTATGTTCGTGGAGAGCATGTGTCTTCTGAACATCACCTTTGGCAGCTGAGATGACTTCCATAAATGGGCCAAAATTTCACCTCATCAGTTGTGCTTACTATGAAGATGAGGAGCTGATGAACTCCAGTTGGAGTAATGATTCTGTTTCCAGGCAATAACCTTAGCAGTAGTTGTCCTAAAGCCCTGAGACATTACAAGTAACGAGTACTGACGGCTTATGCATCTGAGCGTCCTCCCAAGGTAGAGTCTGAAATGAAAAATGAAACTGTATATTATTTGAGGGAGACAAATAGTATTAAATTGTGGGAACTTTTCAGAAACACAACACGATGAGTGAAAGCTGAGGATGTCCTTCCAGGTTATTGAGTGCTGTTGGTCTGCTTTGGATCAATCATTATTGAACAACTTAACTGAATGCATTTTAGTAACAGCCTTTGTGAAGTTGCGAATATCAGGCCCCTAGAGAAGCAGGTGGCTTGAAATCTTTACACATTAGTCAATTACAAACCTAACGAAGTAAAAATGAATTTAGCCCTAATTCTGCGCTGTGACTACTTACTCTGCATCGTGAGTTCTGCGAGGTTAGGACCTTGCTTTGTTCATCTTTGGATGTCACTTTCTAGCACCTAACTGAACCTGTGGTCCAGTAAAGGGCTGGATACATGGAAGGGCATGTTTCACAGCCATGTGACATCACGCTGTGCAAATAAGGCACATTTCAGAATGCTGTCCTTTCCTTTACTTTCACATCTGGGAACCAGCTTGTAATGAACCTTTGGCAAATACCACAGTGGATTTTTCTTTTTTTTGGAGGAGGAGGTAGGGGCACAACTAAGACATCATTTGTGATTTATTTCCCCTCTTCTTACATGTCACATACCTCTTAGATGGTCAACATTCATCTTCTCTGTCTCATTTCTGAGTGCCATCGGCCTTAGTTTTAACTAGGATTATTAGAGAGAAATATTTTTGTGTCCATCTTGAGATCTCTCCTCAGATCAGTGTCTAGTTTTCTTTAGCTGATTCTTATTGATGGAATTCTTATTAAATAAAAAATTTTGTAACTTTTCACAATGGTATGAAATTGATTTCTAAAGTAACCTGTAGTTAAATAATAATGCAGGGTTCCCATAAGCATGTCTAGTTCTAGCAATACAGTTTACTCATTCCAAAACATTTCTGGATGTTGATCCTTTATTTGCAAAATTTTCATTTTCATAGGCTTCTGGTTTGCATATTAAAACTATAGTTGTAGTTGAGGTGATGGTAGGGGACTTCATGGTCTATACCTGTGAGCTGGGTTGAAGTATAAGACATTCTCATACCATCGATATAATCTATGCCATAAACACTTGGCACTTTATTAAATCAATACTTGGTCTGAAAATTGTCTCATTTTAAATGAATTCAGCTCATGAATTAGCCAGTGGCATCCTCTTCAACGGAGACTACTTTATCTCCTTTCCCTTCTTCGTGTTCCTCCCCTAACATACAGCAGATACTGCCCTGGGTAAGAGCTGAAGGAGCTGGCTGTGGGTCATCTAGTCCAGAGGGCCATGTCAGTGTGATTTAAGTCAGGTAGTAGAACGGGAAGGGCAGTGATAGCTCTTTGCAATTCATTTTTTATCTTAATGTTCCTAATGCACCATACTGCCTCCTGATTTCTCACAGACCGTACCGTATGTTTTGTTTGGAAGCCTTGGCTCATCTTGTAGGTTGTGTACTTAGCTGGAATGACACAGTATCGATGGTTGAACAGCAATTTATGACACAGATGAGTAACTGGGTGACTGATATGCCTTTTGATGTGTATTGCCAAGTAGATGATATTTTCTTTTTTTTTTTAACCTTCTGATGTGATTTGCTAGTGATGGTGATGATGTCATTTTGGTTTTAAAGCTGGAAAATACAGGCCGGGCACAGTGGCTCACGCCTGTAATCCCAGCACTTTGGGAGGCTGAGGCAGACGGATTGCCTGAGTTCAGGAGTTCGACACCAACCTGGCTAACATGGTGAAACCCCGTCTCTACTAAAAATACAAAAAAATTAGCTGGGCGTGGTGGCGCACGCCTGTTGTCCCAGCTCTTCGGGAGGCTGAGGCAGGAGATTCGCTTCAACCCAGGAGGTGGAGGTTGTAGTGAGCTGAGATTGCGCCACTGCACTCCAACCTGCGCAAAAGAGTGAGACTCAGTCTCAAAATAAAAAACAAAAACCAAACAAACAAAAAAACAAAACTGGAAAATACAAAGAAGCCCAAGGAGTGATTTGGTAGATATTTAGATTCTACCACTTCTCAACTTTAGGCAATGTTCTGTGTGAGTGTCAGTCTTCTGCTACTGCAGGCACACATCATACTTCACCTGTATGAAGATTATTCTATTTCTGCTCTATAAATATGTTATTGGATTGGACAAACAAGATATACACTTACACATTTGAAGCCGTAAGTAAAAAAAAAAAAATTATATAGTTAAAAGGTACAAATAATTGCTTTTGTGATGCATTTGTTCTTCAAATGAAAGATCAGTGGCATTTGTTCATGTATTTCTCGGGTAAAACTTTGTCAAAGTGGTTCAAGTGGCTTCAAAATGCTAAGAATATGTTGAAAACTTGTTTTTTTTGTATACAAATGAACAGCTGACATGAGGTTTTTCTACCCTATGAATGCGACATGGGAACACACAAACCACATTAAAATATTGCAGAATTAATATTTGTTTATTGATGAAGTTGGGAGACTCGGCTCCTTTAAGTAGCCTACAATGGGTGAAAGCAAACAGAGGAATCAGTAATTACAGTGAGGCAAATGTTGGTCTGTAGATACAGGGGGTGGAAATACAGCAGATAGTCATTAAGTTTACTACTCGCACTTCTTTTGCCTAAGCCATGTGAGATATTCCAGTTCCATTGGCTGTTATTTAAAGTATGTAAATACCAGTGTAGAGAATATGGAAGAATTCGGCATTGATTACATTTAGTTCAAAGGTCTTAATCACTAGACAGATAAGAGATTTACACATCTTAAATTTCCATCGAAAAGAAGGTATTTGGAGATTAGAAACTGAAGGAAAATATTTCCAAGAATAGCTAGTTCTTAAAACACAGTAAGAATATGCTTTAGCTCTTGAACAGTGTTTGTAGTTACTGTCTGACTCCTTGGGGAAGTGTCTCCCGCTGGAGCTCTCACCTGGCAGGCTAACTGCATTAAGATGGGCCACTCAGCTTGAGAAACAGGAAGAATTGCTGTTGCTCCCATCTGCTATTTAGGTTTTTCTTTTTCTTTTTTTCTTTCTTTTTTTTTTTTTGAGGCGAGTCTCACTCTGTCGCCTAGACTGGAGTGCAGCGGCGGGATCTTGGCTCACTGAAAGCTCCGCCTCCCGGGTTCACGCCATTCTCCTGCCTCAGCCTCCCGAGTAGCTGGGACTACAGGCGCCCGCCACCATGCCCGGCTAATATTTTATATTTTTAGTAGAGATGGGGTTTCACCATGTTAGCCAGGATGGTCTCGATCTCATGACCTCGTGATGAGCCCGCCTTGGCCTCCTAAAGTGCTAGGATTACAGACGTGAGCCACTGTGCCTGGCCTGCTATTTATGTTTTTCGTAGGAATTACATTTCCTTACATCCCTATTCAGATGTAGATGTTACTTTTGCTCAAAAGTACTCCTTTCTCTTGAGTTGCAAATAGCCTACCTAGGTAGCTGGACTCTTGACCATGATGTTTTAAATGAAATCTGTCAACAAACATAGGGCAGGACTGGTAACTAGTATTCTATCATTCTTCTAGCCTTCCCCCTCCAGCCTGATTTATACTACCCACCATCTGAACTTGATGATTGTTTCTCATGACCCCATAGGGAAACTCCTTGGATGTAGGAACCCTCCCTGAATTTTGTTTTCCTAGACCTTCAGACACTACTTGGCCCAGAGTAATTGCTCTTTGTGAATCACTGCTTTAGTCCAGGCTTGTACAATCCTCTGCCCAGGACTACTTTGAATGTGGCCCAACACCAGTTTGTAAACTTTCTTAAAACATGAGACTTTTTTTTTTTCTTTTTTCCTTTTTAGCTCATTAGCTATTGTTAGTGTATTTTGTGGCCCAAGACAATTCTTCTTTTTCCAATGTGGCCCAGGGAAGCCAAAAGACTGGACACCCCCAGCCTTGCTAAGACTATACTACCTTGGGGAAGAAAAGCAAACGTGATTTTTTATTACATGTATTTAAACCAGTATTTACATTTGTAGGGATCTTGGGCAGGTTATCCAGAGAGCGAGTTTCTTTTCTTTTTTTTTTGGAGACGGAGTTTCACTCTTGTTGCCCAGGCTGGAGTACAATGGTGTGATCTTGGCTCACTGCAGCCTCTGCCTCCCGGGTTCAAGCAATTCTCCCGTCTTAGCTTCTGGAGTAGCTAAGATTACAGGTGCCTGCCACCACACCCGGCTAATTTTTTGTATTTTTAGTAGAGACGAGGGTTCTCCATGTTTTTCAGACTGGTCTCGAACTCCTAACCTTGGGTGATCCACCCGCCTCCACCTCCCAAAGTGCTGGGATAACAGGCGTGAGCCACCACGCTCAGCTAGTTTCTTGATTGATAAAATGTTCACTCCTTGTTGATATTCTCTCCGATGTAGTTAGATGGCTACTGAATATGTTCTGATAGCAGGTCCTAAGAGTTTATTTTTCATGTTATTGTTGGAAAAAAAAAACCAGAAATATTTTAATAATAGAAATTAAAGATATGAAGACCCTGATATCTGAAAGTTGAGTGGTTCAAATACAGTGAGCAATGCACTCTTAACTAGACCCATATCTTAAGGGGAAAAAATGTTTTTAGTAGTTTTCTTGGTATCCTCTAATCTTCAGAAAAAAATTCTTAATAGGCAGTCTTGATGTAAATAAATCACAATTCTGTATATTTAAAAAGTGCTTGTGCTACTGTGTCATTCCTCTGGAATTTTCAAAAGCTGGGATTTTTCTGTATACTTTGAAAGCTAATGAAATCTACCAACCCACGGGGTAGTAAACAACCAAGAATTCTTGATGGAGGTATTGTAAAGAAAGGTGATAAGGGGCAGGGTGTGGTGGCTCAAGCCTGTAATCCCAGCACTTTGGGAGGCGGAGGCGGGCAAATCACGAGGTCAGGAGATGGAGACCATCCGGGCTAACACGTGAAACCCCGTCTCTACTAAAAACAGAAAATTAGCCGGGCTTGGTGGTGGGTGCCTGCAGTGAGCGGAGATCGCGCCCCTGCACTCCAGCCTGGGCGACAGAGCAAGACTCTGTCTCAAAACAAAACAAAACAAAAGAAAGGTGATAAGGCTATCTAATGAAGGACCCGAAGAACTCTCACTGAGCTCACCCAGAATGCTTTTCTGGATTAAAGCACGGACTGAAAACCCATTCTTCACATTAGTGACTTGGGTATGGCTCATTTTGAAGAAAGAAAACTGCCTAAATCTATGGTTGAGCTTGCACACATTACAGGTCTCTGGAAATAAGATGCAGGTCTCTGGAAATAAGATCAGATTACAGGTTCTGTAATCTGATTCTTGCTAGGTGAGTGTCACCTGACGTTGCTTTCTTTCTTTTTTTTTTTTTTTGTGATGGAGTCTCGCCCTGCCACCCAGGCTGTAGTGCAGTGGCTCACTGCAACCTCTACCTCTCGGGTTCAAGCGATTCTCCTGCCTCAGTCTCCTGAGTAGCTGGGACTACAGGCGTGCACCACCACGCCTGGCTAATTTTTGTATTTTTAGTAGAGACAAGAGTTTCACCATGTTGGCCAGGCTTGTCTTGAATTCCTGACCTCAGGTGATTCACCCAACTCGGCCTCCAAAAGTGCTGGAATTATAGGCATGAGGCACTGTGTCTGGCCCCCTGACATTGCTTTCTAAAATAAGATTACCTGTAGTTATCAGTGGTCGCCAAGCGTGTATGAAACACAACGTATGTTAAGAGGCTCTTTAATTACATAAATGCTTATTTGGGGGATTCTTGTTCTCAGTCACCTCTCTTTTGGATGGATATATACAATTTGATTGGCACTCCTATTGACACTTTATTTGGTTTGTGACTTGTCTAGGTGCCTTTCTATTAATATTTTTTTTTTCTGTTTAAACTGCTCTCTTTTTTTCAGTACAGCACTAGACGTTTTCTTTGAAATCTTCCAGATTCATTTGGTTGTCTTCCTTATCTCAGCTGTCTTATGCAGGAAAAGTGGTCACTGTTCAGTCAGTTCAGTCTACATAGCTGGCCATCTGAGTTTTTTTTTATTGAAACCAAAATAAAACTTCAAAGAAATGAAGAAGCTGAGCCTCCCCCCCTTTCCTTTCAACTAACACCTACTGATGTTTATCTTGGAAATAATTTGATGTTTATTTGATGCAACCTGTAGTTAAGTGTTGAGGGAGATAACGTCAAGCTTCAGAACAGTGAGGAGAAACCTTTAGTATTGTATGTCTAGCATTTGATGCAAGTGCTCTGCGGAACCCACAGAAGCTGGGATAAAAATGCTCGTCTGATCTCCAAATAGTCTCATCTGAATGTACTGAAGCATCACCGCATTCGTTCCAAATCTGAACCTGACCTACTTTTCCTCTTCATCTCCTGCCATCTCTTGCCTAGTTTGTCATCTTATTTTCCAGCACCACGAATGGTTCATAGTTTCTGATAAATATCTGATGTATGGCATCAGTTATGTGACTATTTAAACATGACTCATAGTGAACTGTATTTAAATATTGATATGACTCCATGCGTTTTCAGAGACTATGTAGAATGTTCTTTTTGAGTGTCAGTTATTAATCACCTGTTTTCTGTTCAACTTTGGTTATCTTCAGTAAATTTTTTTTTTTTTTTTTGAGACAGAGTCTCGCTCTGTCGCCCAGGCTGGAGTACAGTGGCCGAATCTCAGCTCACTGCAAGCTCCGCCTCCCGGGTTCAAGTGATTCTCCTGCCTCAGCCTCCCGAGTAGCTGCAACTACAGGCGCCCACCACCATGCCTGGCTAATTTTTTATATTTTTAGTAGAGGCGGGGTTTCACCATATTAGCCAGGATGGTCTTGATATCATGACCTCGTGATCCTCCCACGTCAGCCTTCCAAAGTGCTGGGATTACAGGCGTGAGCCACTGTGCCCGGCCCAGCTCTTTCTTAAAGAAAGCTTTATGGAAATTTCGGCAAATATGGAAATTTTCCCTGTTCACTATGGTAAATAATTCTTGAGGTCACTAAACTCAGGATCTAAATAAAACAGATCGATGTGTTAGTACATGGAACAGAAGGCCATATTTTTGGTGATAACTGTTGACCCCACACTCACCCTGGGGTCTTGGTGTCAATGTCAGGATGTGTTTAAATAGCCTAGGCTGTCAATCTTGTAATACAACTTTGGCTATCTTTCTTCTAGAGCCTTGCAAAGTAAAGCCAGTCCTACTTAGGACCCAGTTAGGAATTTGGATATATGTGTTATATTTGCATGTGATACTGCCCTTCATTTGAAAACACAGGCTTAAATGAGTGAAGTAAAACTCTTTTAGTCTGGATTACCCCCAAAATCTGTGCATTTGTACTAATTCAAAATCCTCTTTGTTGGTAACTGTTGTAGTGAGGTCTTTGGAAATGTTTTCCCGGTAGCATGGAGGTGTTGCTTCTTCTCTTCATTCGTCTAGTTTTGTAGTCAGAACTGTTTAGAGAATTGTAATTTTAAAGTGACCCTATGCTGTGGTTTGAATATATGTGTTCCACCAAAATTCCTGTGTTGGAACCTAATGCCCAGTGTGATAGTATTAAGTAACAGCTGAGGCCTTTTGGGAAACGCTGAGGTCATGATTGTTCCACCTTCACTAATGGGATTAGTGCTCTTATAAAACATGTTGGGAAAAAAATAAAATTAAAAACAAAAAAAATAAATATAAAAGAAACAGGTTGGAGCCCAGGAGTTTGAAGCTGTGGTGAGCCGTGATCATGCCACCGCACTCCATTCTGGGCCACAGAGTGAAGCTCTGGCTGGGCGTGGTGGCTCACGCCTGTAATCCCAGCACTTTGAGAGGCCAATGTAGGCAGATCACCTGAGGTCAGAAGTTGGAAACCAGCCTGGCCAACGTGGTGAAATCCTGTCTCTACTGAAAAATGCAAAAAATAACTGGGCGTGGTGGCGGGCACCTGTGATTGCAGCTCCTCAGGAGGCTGAGGCAGGAGAATCACTTGAATCTGGGAAGTGGAGGTTGAAGTGAGCCGAGATTGCGCCATTGCACTCCAGCCTGGGTGACAGAGTGAGACTCCTCAATAAAATAATAAAATAAAAAGCAGAGTGAGGCTCTGACTCTTTAAAAAAAGAGAAATAATGTGCTAACTGCATCAGCACATATACTACAATTGGAACCATAGACAGATGAACATGGCTGCTATGCAAGAATGACAGTGCAGATTTGTGAAGTGTTCCATATATTTTGAAAAACAAAAAATAAAAGATAAAAAAGGTTAAAGGGAATGCCCTAGTCCCCTTTTGTCCTTGATCTTGGACTTCCCAACCTATAGAACTATGAGAAATAAGTATCGATTCTTTATAAATTACCCAATCTAAGGTATTTTGTTAGGGCAGCAGGAATGGACTAAGACACCTACTAAACAAAAAGACAAAATTGTTGTGATTTTGATCTTAAGTTGGAAACATAAAACCATCGTTACAGAGAAGGCAAAACTAGGCCAGGATTTATTTTTTCAATGGCATTTAAAAATATTTAATAGTCTTTTTTAATTATAACATTACAAAATAACACCTTTTCGTCTGTAGAGCACAGGCTTGTCTAGTGCTTACCACGTGCCAGGCAGGCCACATTCTAAGCTTTACATAGATTGACATTTTACTTTTTTTTGTTTTCTTGAGGCAGAGTTTTGCTCTGTTGCCCAGGCTGGAGTGCAGTGATGTGATCTCACCTCATTGCAACTCCCGCCTCCCACATTCGAGCGATTCTTGTGCCTCAGTCTCCTGAGTAGCTGTGACTATAGACATGTACCACCAGGCCCAGCTAATTTTTGTGTTTTTAGTAGAGATGGGGTTTCGCCATGTTGGCCAGGGTGGTCTTGAACTCCAGGCCTCAAGTGATCCGCCCGCCTCAGTCTCCCAAAGTGTTGGGATTACAGGAGTGAACCACTGCGCCCGGCCCAAAGATGAACATTGTAAAATACAGCAGCTAGATGAGGTGGATTCTTTTATTATCCCATTGTAGAAATGAAGAAACTGTGGCACAGAGAAATAAATAACAGGTTACGTAGCCAGTGTGACCCAGAACATCTTAGTTCATGTTGCATTTCTCTCATTTGCTGGAAGCATATATCAGTCAACAACAAAAATAATGTTTTGCTTCCAGTTTGAGTAATGTTTCTGTGACTTCTTTAAGTGCTTTATATTTGCTGGGAGTGAACGAGGCCCTGAAGCTTTCGTAGATATCTGTGTAGAAACTGGAGTGAGCCAGTGTGTGCCACCATGGGTGTCCCTCGATGTCCTCTCCTCCTGTCCCTTCAACTGTGCTCTGTGGGAGTCAGGCCTATGGGGACAGTTCACAGGAACAAAACAGAAGCTCCAACCAAGAGCTGCAGGATTTAAGAACAAGGCTGCAAAACAAGTACATGGAGCTGGCACGCAAACTCAGGGCCTTCTGAAACGCAAACTTCAGCGTTTAATTAAATGGGGGTGGGAGGGGACTCTCAACTGAGATACACTGTGTCTCTACAAAATGCGAGTGTCCCACATTTTAAGGGTGAATGAATATCTGTAAAAGAAAACACCTCTCTCATTCACGTCTATTCTGTATGCTTTTTTGATTGGCTGAGAAAGGAGTGAAATCATGCTCTCCTTTCATGCCCCTCCTTCGACGAGGAAGGAGTTCTTTGATGCACCATTAATAGTTTCAGCAATTACTCTCAACCACGGTGAATGTGTAACTCCTGTTTTCTTTTAAATTTGATCAATGACTCAGTTGTTATTAAAATGCAAGAAACAGTAGAAGTTTTTGTATATATATACCTGTGATGAGTGTGGTTGAGAATGGTCCTGTGGCTTTATTTCTCTTTTTTGTTCAACTTGATTTTTTAGATCAGTTTCATGTTCACACAAAATCGAGTGGAAGGTACAGAGGTTTCCCATACAAAGTCTTGCCCCCGCCCATGCATAGTTTCCCTCATTATCAACATCCCCCAGCAGAGTACATCTGTCACAATTGATAAACTTGCATTGACACATCATTGTCACCCAAAGTCCTTTGTTTACATTAGGGTTCCCTCTTGGTGTTGTACCTTCTGTGAGTTTGGACAAATTTATGATGACACATATCTACAATTAGAGTAGCATAATTTTATCTCTTTATGAATGCTCAAGTCAGGGCTTCTTATTTTAATTTAAGGGGGATTAAATGATCATGAGTGCAATTGTTATGTCATTGTGCTTATTAATAATCTGTTTAAAGTATCTGTAATGCTTTGTGTTATAACTTTAAACAACAGAAAAGGTTGTTATTTGTAACAGTACATCTTTGCTCTGCTTGCTAATGTCCTTGAGGAGTTAAAGTAAGTCTAGGAAAAAAAGTCAACTCAGTTTAGAAAAAAAAAAGAAGGTAATCGTAAGCATTTTTTTTCCTTCTAAAAAGATTTCTTTGTGTGTGGGGGCAGGGAGGACATGTCTTTAAATAAGTGAACATGTGCTTGTAAAATGTTTTTTAAGCGCTCTCATCCCTGTAAGTCTGTGCCTTTCTGAAAATCTGGGTATGAAACCAGATCATATATGTAAAGGGAAAGGGAACATTCTGGAACACCTGTAGTCTGTTGCCTCCAGCAAGTCGACATGCTAACATGGTAGGTGACAAAAGGGCATCATGGTAAAGCCACTGAGACTTAAATTCTTGCTTTTTTTTTTTGGAGCAGGAGTCTCATTCTGTCTCCCAGGTTGGAGTGCAGGGCTGCGATCTTGGACTTACTGCAACCTCCACCTCCTGGGTTCAAGCAGTTCTCATGCCTCAGCCTCCTGAGTAGCTTGGACTACAGGCGTGGTGTGTACCACCACCACATGCAGCTAATTTTTGTATTTTTAGTAGAGACAGGGTTTTGCCACGTTGGTCAGGCTAGTTTCGAGGTCCTGACCTCAGATGATTTGCGTGCCTCAGCCTCCCAAAGTGCTGGAGTTACAGTCATGAACCACCGCGCCCGGCCCCCTCCAACCTTCTTAACTTCAGTTTCCTGTGTCTAACTTGACACTACTGATGTCTGCCTTGTGCTCTGAATTAGCAGAGGGTGATGACTGGCCGGGCACAGAGTAATGCCCCCATAAGGGTTGGCTGTTCTGCCATTCTCCCTGTTCTAATCTAGATCTCTGTTTCCTTTATAGCATTCACAACACATGGTCATTATTTTATTTGTGAATTTGTTTTACTTGTTTGTGGACTGTGTCTTACCATATGATCTCGTTGTTGGTGAATTTGTCTTTTTTTTTTTTTTTTTTTTGAGATGGAGTCTCACTTGTCGCCCAGGCTGGAGTGCAGTGGCCGAATCTCAGCTCACTGCAAGCTCCCCCTCCCGGGTTTACGCCATTCTCCTGCCTCAGCCTCTCGAGTAGGTGGGACCACAGTTGCCCGCCACCTCGCCTGGCTAGTTTTTTTTTTTTTTTTTAGAGACGGGGTTTCACCATGTTAGCCAGGACGGTCTCTATCTCCTGACGTCGTGATCCGCCCGTCTTGGCCTCCCAAAGTGCTGGGATTACAGGCTTGAACCACTTTGCCCAGCCGAACTTGTCTTATTTATGTGTGACTCTAACCATTTCCCTTCTGAGTCTGTCATGAAAGCTTTATGCCTGCAAGCCCTGTGTCGGTCTGTCTCCTTCACACCCTGCACCTTGGTTCTCACCGAATGCTTGTCCACTGCCCCTAGAAAACAAAGCACTGCTGTGTCCCTGCAAAGCACTGCAGCTCTTGCTAGAATGTTCATCGTGTGTGACTTTTCAAGTGTAATAAGTAAAATAAGTTTACTGTGTGAAACTGGATAAAGATAATTTTTTGCAAATATATCCTTACATTGTAAACTATCAGATAGGGTTGAAGTTTTCTAATTGATATTTTAGGTTCTTAAATATTGGAAGGGAACTTTTAATTTGGTAAGAGTCTATACATGAAAATATTTCCTTTGTATACCTTCTTGATAAGGTTATACGCATTGTATATTCTTGGAATCTGGAGGACACATAATGAAGTGAAAGGTAGCTTTAACACCATGTGTGCTTTTTCAGACGAGTAAATTAGTCCATGCCAGTGTAACGGGATCTGCTTATAAGTGATCTACTTTAACATCAGACTGGATTCTCTGTGGTGTCACTTTTTGTTTGATTTGTTTTGTGTATATAGGTAACAATGATATCAAACCTCAAACATAAATAAAACATAATAGTGTTTTCCAGTATCAGAAAAACAGATTCCTTAAGGATCCCTAATGCATGAGTGTCTAGGGGCCTAGGTTCTAGTTAGTAAACTCCACTAAGTTGAGGATCTGGCACTGGGCACGACCAGAGGAATCCTGGGAGTCATCATTTACAACTCTGCATTTGAGGGGTGAGGGAGCTCGTGACAGAGAGCCTGAGTGTGGCCCACAAGCACACTGCCATTGTGTACATCGTCAGACTTAAGAGTTCTGTTTTAGCCTTCATAGGACTTGTTAGGGAAGGCATTGAATATATATTTGTGTTTATGTATATCAAAAATACTGTAATTATAGGTTTTTTTTTTTTTTTTTTTTTTGAGATGGAGTCTCGCTCTGTTGCCAGGCTGGAGTGCAGTGGTGCAATCTCAGCTCACTGCAACCTCCGCCTCCCGGGTTCAAGCGATTCTCCTGCCTCAGCCTCCTGAGTAGCTGGGACTATAGACGCGTGCCACCATGCCCAGCTAATTTTTGTATTTGTAGTAGAGACAGGGCTTCACCAGTTTGGCCAGGCTGGTCTCAGTCTCTTGACCTTGGGATCCACCCACCTTGGCCTCCCAAAGTGCTGGGATTACAGGCGTGAGCCACCGTGCCTGGCTGATACTATAGTCATAGTTTTAAAAAATGTACTTAAACGTCACTGTTGAAGTGGGACTTTTTTTCCCCTGTAGTGGCTGTCAAGTAATTTATATTTAAAATTATTTTTGCTTTCTCCCACTTTGAAGATGGAGTTTTATGTTATAATTGTTGATATTACAACAGACATCTTATAAATGGTAAATCTAAATGCCAAATATATGATATAATTGTATTCAGGAGACCAAATCTATCAATATCACTTTGTTTCCATGGTTAATTTCTTTTTAAAAATACTCTTACCTCAGCAATTTAATATGAGATTAATGATAGTAAATTTTATAGGCCTTTACAAATTAGTAGGCTCTGTGTAGAAAGTTACCTTTTTTTTCTCTAGGCAGAAAATCTCAGTTTTTGCTGTTTGGCTCACTTTTTTAAAAAGCAAAAACATACAGAGAAAAATTGCTGGAGTGGCCAAAGGAAAAATGGAGAAAGGGATAAAAGAAAGATGGAAGAAGAAATTGAGGTCACAGTGAATAAATACATTGCTCAGGATAACTCAAGGATTAGCAGAAGCCCCAGGATTCAGAACCAAGTCTGTATAATGCCTGAGCGTGTATGCTGGCTTCCATGGAGTCAAAACGTAAAACTAGGGGACAGTAGGGCATTACTACTAGTAAGTCGAATAATAACAACGCGTGGATAGAGAAAAAAAAATCAAGAGAACCAGGAAAAAACAACAACAACAACAAAACACGGTTAGATGTTTTCTAGAATCTTCTATAATTATTGGAGAAGGCTTCTCTGGGGTATTTGGAGGAAGTCTTTCAGCCAGAAACAATAGCCACAACTTGTCCCAGCTGTGGGGTGGGCTTGACCTCTTTAAAAGATGGTTGAGACTGTCTTGACAAGAACCCAACATTCCCTGTAAAATTAAAGACCTAGCTGGGTATGGTGGCTCATGCCTGTAATCCCAGCACTTTGAGAGGCCCAGGCGGGTGGATCATGAGGTCAAGAGTTCGAGACCAGCCTGGCCAACATGGTGAAACCCTGTCTCTACTAAAGATACAAAAAGAAAAAATATTAGCTGGGCATAGTGGCGCATGCCTGTCATCCCAGCTACTCGGGACGCTGAGGCAGGAGAATCACTTGCACTTGGGAGACAGAGGTTGCAGTGAGCCAAGATCGCACCATTGCACTCCATCCTGGGTGACAAGGCGAGACTGCATCTCAATAAACAAACAAACAAATAAATAAATAAAAGACCTCTGGAAAGGGGGAGACTCTAGACTGCGGGAGATGTGGCTGCCCTGAAAACTGGCTAAACTTTGTTAAATACAACTCATGAGTAGAGGAATGAATAGTGCTGTGTTTTGTGTCAACTCACATCTCTGTGACTAGATGCAGGCTTCTTGGGATATTTGTAACTTGAAGAAATCTGGAAGGACCTCATTCTCTAATTGCCCATTTTCCCAGTTTGCTTTACCGATCGTTCTGTGGAAAGTCTTTTTGAAAAGAGCATTCTTGCTCCCTCTTAGCCTCTGGGGTTCCGAACGCTTTGGCTGTGACCACTGAGGATCACCCTGCCTTCCATCAGTTAGCTTGTATCACCTTATAAAAGTCATTTGGCCCTTGCAGTGGCTCGCACCTGTAATCCCAGCACTTTGTGAGGCTGAGGCTGGTGGATTGCCCGAGTACAGGAGTTCAAGACCAGCCTGGGTAACGTGACGAAATCCTGTGTCTACAAAAAATACAAAAATGAGCTGGGCATGGTGGCGGACCTGTAGTCCCAGCTACTCCGAAAGCTGAGGTGGGAGGATTGCTTGTGTCTGGGAGGCTGAGGCTGCAGTGAGCCGAGATTGCGCTGTTGCACTCCAGCCTGGGCGACAGAGCCAGACCCTGTTTCTAAATAAAGAAATAAATAGATAGATAAATGCCATTTGGATTTCTGAAAGCAAGGTTTACCTTTTAAATGTCATCTGGATTTCTGACTGTTGGGTTCTTAAAGTTCTGAACATGTAAAGTATAGGCCACTGGATCTCAGAGCTTTTTATCCAGGTACTCAGAGGCTGAGAAAATAACCAGTAGGTTCTATAAAGGACGTGGATCCTGACTTCATACAGGTCAACAACTATGTTACTGTGTTTTCATCTGGTTTAGAGGATGGGAAACCATCAGTGTTATTATGCCTTCATTCAATTACGAAAGAAATCGGTTGAATACCAGACTGCCCAATGAATGTAGTTTCTGTATATTTTCCGGCTTTGGGACTGATCTGAAGTTGTGCCTCTAACCACGAATGCTGCTTCTTCAAAAGGTGCCAGTGGTTGGGGATCAACTTTGACGTGGCCTATAAAGTTCCTGGGCCAGCACTTAGGCCTGCCTTTCAGGACATAACCCCTCAGCGAGATTTAAGAAATTGCATCTCTTTCAGTGTGAGACAGCGGCAGGAATGAAGTGTGTTCGTATCCGTGTGCTGGCGCTTCGTATGTACATTTATGTTGCATCTTTAACTTAAAAAATCGGTAGACTTTATGTTATGAGAATCAGAGGATAAATGCACTGCAGAGGATGAGAAAATATTTAGCATTTTTGTGATCTCTCTTCAGCAGTGCCTCCCTCTTTCCCGGAAAAGGACATTGGTGACCAGAAAAATTGTGATTCTCTTTGCATCCCAGGCCACCATGGCGTTGTCTTATGCGTAGACTGGCTATAGCCCAGGGTCATCCCTCTTCTCTCTGTCTTGTTCTCAGTTGCTTATCATCATTTCCATTCAAACACTTGAATATTCCAGATCTGGGATAGTGGGCAGATGGTTTCGTGCTATTCAATTTTCTAGTAAATATCTTTTCAAGGGTTACCTGTAGTCAGTCATACTGTCAGAATTCTTATTTCAGCGCTCTAAATGTGACAGTGCTTTGGTTCACACTTAAATTTAGCCCAGTGCTTGTAAACTGTTGAAATTAAGGGACCTAGTTGATACCTAATGTCCGTTATCTGGAGTAGCCTCTGTCGGTAGCTGGATGTATTCATTTGATGTGAAAACTATTGTGTCATAGTTGACAATAAAAGAATTTTTTTTCAGCACGTGCTGCCACTATGTGCTGGATAAGACTTTCGTAGTTAAAATATCTGTTTCAGCCCCAATTGGACATGACTCTTGGGTATGCTGTTGTTTAATAATCATTACATTAGACAGTTCAATGTTTATCCAAAGATTGGACATTCTCATTGCATACATTTGAGGGTTAATAAAACCAGGCTCAAGACACTTCAGGATTCTTTTAAACTCTGAATGATGCCCCCTGTAGAATGTGAATGATTTCCAGCCCGTACTATAACACTGTGTCCTAAAACGTGCATATTTCTGGGTGCCTACAAGATGGCACAGAATGAGTCAACACCATAATATCTTAAAAAATATGTACCACACTGCAATTGTGCTTGTTGATAGTTTAAAAAGCACGTTTACATGTGGTGCGCCTATTCTAAGGCTCCTTGATTTCCTTCTTCTCTTTGCACCACCCTTCCACGGGCTGTAGCATCCTTTAAGTATGGAGGCCCTGCTCCATGTCATAGTAACCATCAACAAACACTCCCATCCCCAATTAATTGTAGTTTGCAAAATTATATATGTGTTGCGTTGTAGAAACTAATTGGCGTAAGTATTACTATAGACAAACACTTATTAAAATCTAGAGGTCTTCTTTTTTGTATTTTGGTGGCACTATTTTATTTTCTGAGATCTCCACCTTTTACACTTTCATGGCCCTTGTGAGCTCAGACCCCGTTACCCTGTGCCTGCAGGGCCCGACGCAGGAACCATCCCTGTTGTTGGCCTTGCGTTGATGGGGGGCCTGTCCTGTGTGGGGTGCAGTAAATGTGAGTCTTCCTGCAGCCTTCTTGCTTTCATCCAGAAGCAAATTTGGTCAAAATAAGAAGCCATCTGCTCCTCTCTTGGGGATGCCTGTAGCAGCAAGTCAGGATTTTTATCTCCTTGGATTGCAACATTCAGGGCCTTCTGTGTGGTAGATCCCGCCTGAGCTTTGGGGCCAGCAAAAGTCCAGATGGGTATGATTAACTGGTGTGGAATTTCAGAAGCCAGATGCAGTTACTGTTCACACCAGGAGGCTTTTCCAGTCACATTCAGTCAATGCTAAGTCATTTTCCTGGCATACACTTTTTTTTAACCCTACCTAAAATCACTTTTCAGGTAGGGTTAAAACCGTTTTGAGTTTGAGAGCTCAGAAAATAAAATAGTGCCACCAAAATACAAAAAAAGAAGACCTCTAGATTTTAATAAGTGACCACAACCTTTTTACCTTTTTTTAAACTTCAATTTAGACTCTGTTTTTTTCTATAAATGATTCTTTTGTCTGTAGTAACATGTCTCTTTCTGTCTTCTGACTTTATTACTTTTTCTTCAACCCACAACTTGACCTAAGTCTTTTTCTTGACCATTTGTAAGGCTTCTCATTCTGATGTGTTTCAAGGATTTCCTTTTATTTTTACCTATTGCTGACACCCTTCTTGCTAGTGCTGTTTTGTCCACCTATACTGAGGTACACCATTGATTTTAATTTTTTTTTCTTCTTTTTGTTTTTAAGACTGGAGTCGTAGTCTGTCTTCCAGGCTGGAGTGCAGTAGTGTGATCTCAGCTCACTGTAACCTCCGCCTCTTGGGTTCAAGCAATTCTCATGCCTCAGCCTCTCGAGTAGCTGGGGTTACAGTCATGCGCCACCCCACCCAGCTCATTTTTGTATGTTTTTTTAAGTAGAGATGGGGTTTCACCATGTTGGCCAGGCTGGTCTCAACCTGACCTCAAGTGATCTGCCTGCCTCGGCCTCCCAAAGTGCTGGGGTGATAGGCGTGAGCCACCGCGCCAGGCCCTGATTTTAATTTGTGGCATATTCCACTTGACTTGAAAAGGTCACTTTGTTCTTTATAAAAACTTTGCACTTCATAAGAAGTGTGTTCTTTGATGAACTTATCTATTCTTTTCTGAAATGGTCTGCATTGACTTTATGGTAGCTATTAACAATCAGCCTAATTTTTTGTTACTATTTATTTTTTACAGCGTGAGTATATAATTTATGTGGAGAAGTCAGTGAGCAGACTTGGCATTTTTAAGTGATCCTATGCTCCAAATACTGGTCACTGAGAAAAGTTTGAGAGATGATCATAGGGGAAGGGGTCGCATGAATATTGTATCGTCAGATGTACTGAAATATTTTAACCTGAAGTTTTTGGTGTTTGAAGAGTGGTTTTGAGAAATCTACACTCTGTTATATTTAGATTTTGCTGCATAGAACAGAAAACCTAAAACTACAATGGCTTACGTGAGAGAAAACGTTAACTCTTCTTATATTAAATTCCAGAAATGGGTTCTAGGGCTAATCTGGCAGTTGAGGGGTGTGATCAAGTTTCCAGATTTCGGATTTCCCAAATACCCTGATTTTATCATTACACATGGTAGACAAGTATCAAAATATCACATGTACCCCCAAAATATATAAAATGATTGATTATACGTCAATACAAAAACGTTAAATATATGTGACAAAGGTTTCAGACTCATCTCTCAGCTCTTCCTTCCACAGTGTTGGTTTCTGCCTTTAGGGTCCAAAACAGTGGTTGGAACTCCAACTGTCTTTGTCTAGCAGCAGGAGGAGACAGGGAAGAAAAAAAGCTTTCTCAGAAGGCCGTGCAGTATTTCAGCTCATTTTTGTTTTCTAGGACCTGGCAGTGGAGTTCTGAACATTCTTTAGTGGAGGAAGAACATAAGCATTGGATGTGAGGGTGGTAGTGGTGAAAGTTGGTTCAGAAAGACCCCCACATTTCTGGCTGGGCAATGGGGTGGATGTGGTTCTAGTCTCTTGGGAGGAAGCACAGGAGAAGGAGAAGGTTTGGGTAGGTGAGACAGGTAGTGATGAGCTTACTTGGGGAAATGTTGAGTTCGAAGGATATCCTGTTGGATCAATCGTAGACCACTGTGTGCATGAGTCTGAAGCTCAAGAAATAATTCAGTGGGCTGTAGAGTGTAGACAAAGAATCCTCAGCATCCCAGAGGGCTTTCAAAACCCTTCAACTGGATGGGTCTCCCAGGAAGTGCACCAAGACAGAAATGATGAGCACCAAGGGTGACAGCCCCTTGAACCTTTGGAGGAAGTCATGGACAGAGGGCAGAGGACAGGAGCTTAGACTGGGACTTGGAGATGAGAAAGCTAGGTCTGGGGAGAATTAAATGGAGGCTGTGACTGGGGAGTAAGCTCACGATAAGAAACAGCTGTGTTTTCTTTAGCTTCATTTTTGCCATCGAGCTATTGTTTGGTATTATGGAAATGTCTCAAAGATGAACATTTTAACTTTAGAGATGGGCAGGCATGATATAATCAGAAGGGCACCACAAGACCATGTCATCTGCTCAAGAGGGAGCATTTAAGTCTTTTTGTCTTATTTAATTTTTGTAAATCCCCTCTCATGTAAAGGTATTATTATCCCTATTTCGTAATTGTGAATAAACAGGCTCAGAGAGTAGGTGACTTGCTCTGTGCTGTGCAGCAGAAAGGGATGGAACTCTTGCTTGACACCCAAGCACGTTTTTTGGAGCTGTTCTCTGTGGATTTTGTGCCTTGGCACCACACCTCCTAGGGAGTTTAACCTGACTGTCCAGAGTTTTTGACCTGGTACATGCTGTGTAGCAACCTGTCTCTTTGCTCTCAGGCAGAATACATAGAAGAAGGAATTAGAGTTAAGAAACAAAAAGACTATCTTGTTTCCCCATCTTAAAAAGTTCCCATGTGACATTGTTTTTCACTGATAATATTGTTGCAAACCAAAAAGTGCCCGATTAATCTTTGCAGCATCCTTTAGACCTGAATCACACTCTCATCTGATGATAGGAACTGAGTCACTAGTGAAGTAAGTTCATCTAAGACTCTGGACAGGGGTCAGGCAAGTTTTTCTTAAAGGGCTAGATAAGAACTACTGTAGACTTTCCCAGCCATGCAGTTTCTGTTGCAGCTCCTCAACTCTGTTCTTGCAGTGTGAAAGCACTTACTGATAATAGGTCAATGAATGGCCATGGCTGTGTTTCAATAAAACTTTATTTTCAAAAACAATCAGGCAGCCCAGTGTACTGACCTCTGCTCTAGAAGAGAAGACTAATTCTAGAATGTCTAGCTCATAATCTGGCAAGTAAAATAATCTGACAAAATCGTAAAATAATCAATTATTTTTCGTTATTTTCAAAGTTCAAAATATTTAGTTACTTTAAAAAGGACTTATTTCTATAATGATTATTTATTTGTTTATTTATTATTTAAGACAGGATCTCTCTGTGTCACTCAGGCAGTGCAGTGGCATGATAATGGCTCACTGCAGCCTTACACTCCTGGGCTCAAGCAATTCTCCCGCCTTAGCCCTCCCAGTAGCTGAGAGTACAGGCGTACACCACTCTGCCCAGCTAATTTTTTGTGTTTTTTGTAGAGATGGGGATCTCACTATGTTTCCCAGGCTGGTCTGGAACTCCTGGACTGAAGTCATCCTCATACCTTGGCCTCCCAAAGTGCTGGGATTACAGGCATGAGCTACCTTGTCTGGCTTATAATTATCTTTTACAAGTGTAATGATGGTTTCAGGAGAACAGATGCAAACTATGACATTAGATTCCCCACTTTCTTCTCTATTTTGTTTTTTTCTGTGTAGTCTTTTTGGAATTCTGTTTAATCATGGTCCTTCCCAGTCTCTCAGAATGACCCATATCTTTCAAAACTATCGTCTTAATCATGAAGACCCTCAGTTACCAAATTGAGAAGTTTATGTTGCACACACCACCACCTGTGTGCATCCCAATACCTGCGGTTACAGACTAGCATTTGTGATCAAGGGAGAGCTTGGATACTCGCTTTATTAACAAATTTACGTGGTTTTTGTTGTTGTTGTTGTTGTTTGTTTGTTTGTTTTTGAGACGGAGTCTCGCTCTGTCACCCAGGCTGGAGAGCAGTGGCGCAATCTTGGGTCACTGCAAACTCCGCCTCCCAGGTTCACACCATTCTCCTGTCTCAGCCTCCTGAGTAGCTGGGACCACAGGTGCCTGCCACCATGCCCGGCTAACTTTTTGTATTTTTAGTAGAAACGGGGTTTCATCGTGTTAGCCAGGATGGTCTCGATCTCCTGACCTCGTGATCCACCTGCCTCGGCCTCCCAAAGTGCTGGGATTACAGGTGTGAGCCACCACACCCGGCCTAACTAATTTACATGTGTTTTACTCACCAATGATGAGAAGACCACCGACACATTCGGAAGGCTTTATGGAACAGAGAGATCCTTCAACATTAGTTACTATATCTAGTGTTTTTATTTGTGTTATGCAGAAGATGTACATAGCTATTTTGGAAAAGCATTATAAGTAGAACTTGCATGTTGATAGATTTAGGATGTGTTTGGATTACAAATCTCCACTTGTCCTATACTTGAGAGTTTTTGGTAATTTGAACTAGACTAGATCTTTAAGGGAAAATATTTTTCTTTTCTCAGAGAACAAACCAGGAAAACTTTAGCATCTTGAAGGTAAATTAGTGTTGATTATGACAAATGAGAATAATTAAATTGCAAATAGTCATAAGCAGATTCTCTTCTTTTTAGCCGTTAGTTCTCATTTATTTGTAATTGACAAAACAAATATCTGCTAACATAATTGTAATTCATCTTTTGTGTTCATTTTTAAAGTGCCTTTTCCTTTCCAGGCAGGCTGCACTCACGCATGGCAGTGTTACAAGGTGGGGCTTGTGGACTGAGTTTGGGGAGTGCTATGAATCTATTAGGATGACCTATCACAGTCAAGATTCAGTAATTCCAAGTAAAGGGAGACACTGCGTGACTTAGATGATGGTCTGGATTTTAGCGTAGTTTTTTTGGAAATGCAGTTCTGTCACTTTCAAAGCTATGTTACAAACGGAGTAAGTCTGTGTCAATGAGTAAAGGCAGGTAAGTTGATAAAAGCATTCAGTTTGCAGTGGATCTTCAGTGTATCATGGTACTCAATACAATTTTTGAATAATCACATTTATTTATCAGATTTTAATTGGAGAAGATTTGCAGAACCCAGCTTTGAATCACTACAAAGTATGAATCCTGTCATCCAGAATACTTACATTTAGTATGGACTGATCTGAAGACATTTTAGGTTTGAATAAGAAAAAGAGGCTCAATATAAAAACAGAGAGAATAAATCTTTTTTTTTTTTTTTTGGGACGGAGTCTTGCTCTGCCGCCCAGGCTGGGG
>NW_012115888.1:2481592-2496140 GCF_000951035.1 Colobus angolensis palliatus | reverse complement strand
TGGCGCCCGCCACCTCGCCCGGCTAGTTTTTTGTATTTTTTTTTTTTTTTAGTAGAGACGGGGTTTCACCGGGTTAGCCAGGATGGCCTTGATCTCCTGACCTCGTGATCCGCCCGTCTCGGCCTCCCAAAGTGCTGGGATTACAGGCTTGAGCCACCACGCCTGGCCCAGAATAAATCTTAAAGCACCATCTATGTTGGATATCCTTATTGCGACAGATCCCACATTGGACAGACGATTTCAGTTGACACCAAAGGAAGTAAGAATTTTCTGAGACTGACGGGTATCTTGGTAAATGTTCCCTCTTTGCAGGTGGTCGTAGATAATTTCAATTCACCCTCTGCTTCCTCTGCTTTCTTCTAACTGAGGAAGGTGTAGCTTTGATATTTTCCCCTCATGTTACATGATCATTTATTCTAACTGGCACCATTTTATTTATTTTCTTATTTGGACCCATTGTTCCAAACATGTAAACTGTCTTGGACCTGCAAATCTTTCTATATTGGTGTTTATTGTATTAGTGTTTGAGATACATGGAATTTTAGAGATGAAGTGGCTCAATCCATTTATTTTATAGAAGAAATCTTAGAGATGTGAGGGACAGGTGTAAGTTCACAAGAGCTAGGACATGCTATTCTAACAAAAATCCTTCTTCCCTTTGTTTCAATTTTTAATCTATTTTAGGTCCTTCCATCTCATGTTAATGACATAGTGATCTACCCACTTAATACTATAATAAGTTCACTAGGTTTTTTTCCCATTAAAGCAGACTCATGAGTCATAGTTTACTATTACTTTCCAAGCTTTTATTCTGTATTTTCCTTAACATGTTAGAATCATGTGGAATCTGTGGTACTTGTGCTAATCTGAAGCCACTATGTATTTTGAAACCTCTTGCCCCATGTTGGATGCCTGGTGTCGATCAGGAAGTGTTGTAACATGTAACACATTACTCACCACTCCTGACGGTGTTACAGGGTAGGAAGTTGTGGGGGTGCAAGGCTGGCTGTGGACATAAATAATAGAACATTCAGAATCCTCACTGAGGCTGATTTCACCAGTTTGTATAAATCAGGTAAATTTGCTCACTTCCACCTTCTGTTTCAAGTTGACAATATGTTTGCATTTGACTCTTACTGAGATACTGTGCCTTTCCTCAAACATATCTGTTGCAATTTCATGATTGCTTAAGACTAATGCTGTCACCAGTATATTTCATTTAGCAACATCCTACACACCAGAGTAGGTTTCTAGACAGGGAACTCCAGATGCCCACATGAAGGAGCCATGGGCTGAGTGTGTAGGGTAGAAACTTGGCCTTTGAATCGGAAGGAATTTGCACCCAGCTGAGGGAATCTTGAGGCGTCCTCCTGTTGACATCTGAGGTTTCACATGCTCCTCATTTGATATCTACATGACTTGCCTGCACCCCACTTTTTTGCAGCTTCCACCTTGGCCCATATCTTAGAGCACAAGCAATTTGAAGGGCATTCCAAGGAGAGTCCAGAAAACTTCATTAGGAAAGATTTAGGAGCCTGCCTAGTTCTTTTCTACTCTAACTCTTGCAGAATAGATTGATTTTTCTGTTGTAGTTTACTTGTTAAAATTGTTTAAGCCACACTGTCAGAATTTAGCCCACAGGCTAGCATTGGCTCTGCTACCTTTGACCTTTTTAAGAGTCATAGTTTTTCTATGATGTAGAATGGAAAGATCTATGGGCAGTCAGGGTCAACCTTTGCGTGTCCTGCTTCTAGCGCAGTGCCTGGATGTTCGTGTCATTTCTCAAATAAATAAGTGAATTTGAGTGCTCAATAGAATCTAGTCGTGTGTATACATTATTACTGCACATTTATGCAAAAACTAAAAATTACAGACATAAAGGATACAATTCTAGTCATCCGTATTACAAATGAAGTAATCAAGCCTGGGAAGTGAACGGTGACTTGTTTAATGTCAGCAGCTAGTTTAGTGGCTGTAATGAGACTCAGTCCCTAGTTGAACAGAAATTGTTTAAAAATTCAAGTTTTAAGAATCATGTACGATGAATGATGTTGGCTCCTTTTTTAAGGAGAGTGATTCTCTAAGCCTATAGGAAAAAAAATAGTGGTGGCTGACTTGTGGCCTGAATTGCATGCTAAGGTTGAGGAAGGATCTCCAGTAATTCTTTACTTTGTGTTTGAATATAGGATTTTATAGCTGTGGGTGGAGAAAAAAAAATATTTCTAGGGAAAAGGTTTACTGATAATTTGACTGAACCCCAAACAGGTGAACTGGGTGAAACAGAATATGGCACATGGTCCTTCATCACAACTTTTCTACCTAACCTAAAGCCAGTAAGATGGAAGTAGTTTGGAACAGACACTGTCTGCTGAGGTTGCTTTAAACAGAGTCTCTTCTGGGACTTAGAACACATTTTAAGGCTCATCCTCCCTTTTGATGGTTTCTTGGAGACATTTTTCTGTAGTGGACGCAGGCACTTGTATTCCTGGTTGGCATTCATCTTTTACCAGTGTGAGGAGGCTGTTTTTATCATTGTGAGATTTAGTAACATCTACTTGTTCTTAGAACCTACAGATTATATAATGGATACTGCAGGCTGTAACCTAGAATTTAAATATTAAAAAGAGTGATTAAAAAAACAAAACAAAAAGAAGAGTGATTGTTTTTGTTGTAATTGAATCAATTCCTATTGTTTACTTGTTTTAAATATAGTAATTGGTTCCACCGATCTTTTACTTAATCTTGAAATTCAGAGTTACTCTCTATTCTACATGAATGGAGCTGGGAAATGGTTTTAGGTAAAGGAAGGTAAAATGTGCTGAATACCTACTGTGTGTGGCGAGCTGAACTATATCCTTTACTGCAAATATTCCATTTAATGCTAACAACCTCCTCCCCTTCTATTTTCTTCTGTAGGCAAAGTTGTGTTCACTGAGGCTGACTCCCTGCCCCAGGTCACATAGCTGAACGTGGTCTCTCACCCCCTTGCCTATGTGCTTTTTTTTCACAGAATATATTGGATCAAGATCCAAAACTTATTGGCAAGCCATCAAAGTTCTGCTTGAACTAAAAGAGGAAAACCTGTTTTCTGAAATGTGAACTTTAATTACTTAAAATGGAGGCTTCTGAAAACAATATTGTCTCACAGGGCAGGCTATAAACCTTGAAACAATGGAAGCCTCATGTTGTGTAAGAAAGAAGCTTACAGAGCCAAACAGCACTGTTCCTGTGTTTCCCCCGCCAGTGACAGGGGCGTCTGGGGTAGCAAGGGGACTGCCCGGGGCCTGGTGTTGGCATCGGAGGGTTCTTGAAATCGCTCACACTGCTCTTGCTTTTCCATACAGGCTGCTTGTATCTTGCCTCCTCTGGCTAAACTATGGTACTAACAAGATGGCAGTTGGCCACTGGGGAAATTCTGACAGGGAGAGTAAGCCTGGGTCATTCTAATTTATTTATGGCTCTGGTAGCAAAGAAAACTCAAAGGCAGGTACATCTCTATAGCTGATGAGATTTCACTGGGGCCAACACTACCTGTTTTGTGCACGCTCACTTCTCGGTTAGATCTGGCTAGGTTTTCTGCCGTGCTTGTTTTTAGCTTTGTAACCAGCAGTAATCACACTGGTCTTTGGGATTTTCATGTTTCAGATTTTACAGATGATGCAAAAGCATTCGTTGATTCAAAGTCACTGCAAATGCTATGTATATGTATTTCTCAACATGCGGCCCCTGCACTACTTGTTTCGGTGTTACCTGGTCAACTTGGTAGAAAATAGATTCTTAGGACTCATGCTGAGCCCACGAATTAATCTCTCTGGAAAGAGATAACACTCCCCCCATCTGTATTTTTAACAAGCTTTTCAGATGATTCCTATATACATAAATTTCACTCCTACTATTAGACACATTATACAGAAATACTGGCAAATAAGAGGTTGAAGTGACTTTGTTTTGAGTCACATCATGAGTAAGGGGCAGTTGGTATTGAATTCTAGTTTGTGTTTCATCCTCGAGTCTGGGGATGAAATGCATCATCTCTGGAATTCCACGGGTGGGGACAAATACCCTCCGTTATGTTTTTAAATGTCACAGCCCTCTGGGATTCACACCTTGGGTGTTGCCTTGTGGCTCAGTGCCTGTTTTCTTAGGTAGCTAAAAGGCTTGAATTTGAAGAAGGCAAAAGTGTGGAGCAGAAGGTGAGCATGGACAATTTGGGGTGAAGCATTTGCTTGAGAAATGTGGGGAGATACATTTGAATTTATAAGGAGGGGCCAGATGACAGATGTCATTGAAAGTCACACCCTGCTGTTTGAACTCAACACGGCAGTAGAATCTGGAAATGGCACAGTGCATATGTATTAATCCATTTTCATGCTGCTGATAAAGATATACCCAAGACTGGGCAATTTACAAAACAAAGAGGTTTATTGGACTTATAGTTCCACATGGCTAGGGAGGCCTCACAATCATGGGGGAAGGTGAAAGGCAAGGAGGAGCAAGTCATGTCTTACATGGATGGCAGCAGGCAGAAAGAGAACTTGTGCAGGGGAACTCCTGTTTTTAAAACTATCAAATCTCGTGAGACTCATTCACCATCACAAGAACAGTGCAGGAAATACCTGCCCCCATAATTTAATCATGTCCCACTGGGTTCCTCCAGTACCCATGAGAATTGTGGGAGCTACAATTCAAGATGAGATTTGGGTGGGGACACAGCCAAACCATATCAGCATACTATTCATCTTTGGATTGAATACATTCTTTTATTAATTTAGCAAACATTTACCAAACCCCTGTTAGTACGGAACATGACAAAGGAAAAAGCAAATTCTTTGTTTAGTGTGTCAAGGACATACATAAAGGATTTTAGGATGGTTTTCACTGAAAATCATTAAAATATGAAATAGCTTTAGGACTAAAAATACTACATTTGCTGTTGGTGCCAAAAAAAATTGATACATTAAAATGTCAATATGTAAGAATTTTAGGTGGTCACAAAACGTGTGAACCAGCCCTTTATTTTTGGAGACAGGAATTACAGGAAATAAATTGCAGTTATTTCTGGAGTAGGCAGGCCTCCCCTCTTCTCCCTAATCACCAGTCTGTCTTTGTCAGGTGGCCACACTGATCCAGCCTGTCATGGCTGCAAGCCCATCATGGTCTGTCTAGTCCATTAAGAAGCAGCAGAAATATCTCAACCGCTCTAAATGTTTTCCTTGTGCCTTATTTTGAGTTCTGTTTGGAGAATTCTAAGTTAGTTGTGGTGATATGAGATATTGGTTTCCTGGTCTATTAAAGAGAGAAATGGAACAGAAATGACCTCCGCAGTTTGCATTTCCTGAGAAGGTTGTGGTTCACTTACTCTGTTTATGGACCAAAAGAGCAGGTGATTCATGTAAAATCATATGTTAGGCGGCAGTAACTGGGGCTTTTGAAAGGACCACCCTTTAAGTGCAAATAAATAACAATGCGAACACACAGCAGACTCTAAAAAGCATATCAGACTATTGATGAGAATGAATAATGCATGTTTTGTGATGCTGTTTGCTACATGTGGCAGGATGTATTAAAAAAGAAGGAAAAACCCTCTGCATTTGTGTCTATGCAGTCAACCTTCCCATTCAAGGAGAAGCTTAACTATTATCTGCCACCTCTATGGTAGCATTATCAAGGCAGGGTTTTATGGTTAAATCTTGTAGAATCAATTAGGAGATTCACCTTTAAAAACTGGTCTCTACAATATGCACATAGTAACAAAAGAAAAAAAATCTTGACAATATCATTGCAGTGATTTCTGCATTCTGGTCTTTAATTATGTGATGAGTCCCAGTGGCAGAGAGTTTGTGGTCATGGATGGTGCCTGGAACTTGACCACGTCTCATTTAATGCAATGGAAATTTCCATTATAATTTAGCTTATTTATTTTTTTCTACTGCTAGTGAAAGGTAACCCAACTTACAGTCATGGACTCTTTCATCTTACAAGTTTATAATTTGAAAATTAGATGTTTCAGTCTGTAGTGAGTCTGTGATATTTATCAAGTACCCATTGTGCATTAACACCCATGAAGCAAAATCTTTGTTCTGAAGCCTCAGATTTATGTTGAATAAATATTGAAGAAACGCCCTGGGTCAAGATTCAAGTGAAGTCAGGCAAGTCTATTTTACTGCTAGAACTTCGAACACAATACAACAATATAAAAGGGTTAAGCAGACCTGCCTGGCTGGTCAGGTGGTTCACACCTGTAATCCCAGCACTTTGGGAGACCAGGGTGGGAGGATTGCTTGAGCTCAGGAGTTTGAGACCAGCCTGGGAAATATAGTGAGACCCCCATCTCTAAAAATTTTTTAAAAATCTATTTTATAAATAAAATTTAAAAGGCTTAGGCAATGATTATTTAGATAAATGACCAAAGATGGATGGTGTATCTAAAGACCAAGACCAGATTGCATGGTAAGGACAGAATAAGAAGTTCTCAAGAATTAAGGTTTGTTTTTTTACATTTATGTATTGAATACGTATATGGATGCTGACTGTGCATTTCCTTATCTCAGAAGCTCCTAAAACCATTTATAATGCAGCAAGCCTGTTGCCTTTACTTTTGCATACCCGTTGTTTCACAATAAGACCTCTCCAGGTTTAGTGGTCACTGTGGCAGTTCTTCAGCATTTTAGTTGTTGAAATGTCTCCCCTTTTCCCAGTACTTAAGAAATCCTAAGTGTTGTAATAGAGAGTACTAAGAAGGTAAGTGACTGCACAATCAAACACTGTAAGGTAAAGGACTATTTCAAAGACACATGATCTAACGTTTACTATGTGGAGATTGTGTGGAGCCATTACTCTGGAATAATTCAGATTTAACCATATTCATGTAAAAGAGAGCATGTTGAGTTAGAATAACCATCAGATTTAGAATTTATCTCATTGGCTTCTCTCTTCCCCCATCTGCATAACAAAGTGTTCCACTTCAACAACCATCCGGACTTGCCTCTCTGAGTCTCCCAGAACTTTGCCCTGTCAAGATTCCTCCCTCAACTTTCCACTTTAGTTTTGATTTTTATCCTTTGTCTCATCCCATCTTCCCATAGATATTTTCAGTTCTTGTAAATCCTTGTAAACAAATAAAAGTCTTGCCAAAATGGCACATTTCTGCCATTAACCACACTCTTTGGTATTGACCATTGTGGCTTTCTCTTCTGGCACCTTCTGTGCTCTGTGAGCCCTTTCAAAGAGGCAGGTGTCTTCTTCACTCCTTTATCGAAGTGACTCTGAGGTCCATTGTTGACAGCCCATCACTGGATCAATTTGTGCCATCTCTGTTCTCATCTTTCGTAACCTTTTTGTAGCAGCATGTGCCTCCTCCAAGCTGCTTTGTAAAATTTTCTCTTTTGATTTTTGAGACATAATCTTTTCCTTTCTAACTCCTACAAGAGCTGTTTTTCTGCTTTCTGTCATCTGTCATCAAGTAGAGATATTTTCCCTGTGAGGCAACCTTTATAGATTTAGACTCCATCTTTTCTTACTCCTAGTATATGAGAGTCCTCTCCTTCCTCTTAAATATCAATAGGGTTTTCTGATAATCTCAATTGGACATTTCCTCTTTGTTCCCTTTGACATAAACACTTTGCATTTCCGCATCCTCATCTGCAGAAAGCTTATTTGTTCTTCAGGGCAACTTATCATGATGGCTAAGAGACCTTAATGTTAACCTGGGTGAGTGAGCCAGAGTGCCTGTATTCATTCACCTCACACCTCCACAAATAACTGGTTGGTTGATCCTGGGTAAGTTATGTACCTGCTATGTGTCTTCGTTTCCTCATGCTAAAGTGGGGATAGTAATAATTTCTCCCTTGTAAAACTGATGAGATAGCTAATGAGTTGATATGTGTAAAGATAAGTATCAAAACAGTCTTATGCTGAGTGTATATGAATAAGTATTTTTTATATTTCTACTGTCTCAGATTCTACCTTCTCTATGAACCTTTCTGATCCTGATCTCAACTAATCGTCATCTCTTCCGGTGAAATCGTTGCTTTTCCTTCTCCTGATAGCGCCTGACTTACTCTCATTTATATTTTGTCTTCATATGTCTTCTCCCTCTTGCTAGAGTAGGCTCTTCACTTACTCATGTTCCCTGTCACGTCTTACACCTAGCGCACAGTTCAAAAAGATATTTTCTCACTAAGATCAAATCTTTTTTTTTTTTTTTTAAGACGGAGTCTCGCTCTATCGCCCAGGCTGGAGTGCAGTGGCGCCATCTTGGCTCACCCCAAGCTCCACCTCCCGGGTTCACGCCTTTCTCCTGCCTCAGCCTCCGGAGTAGCTGGGACTACAGGAGTCCGCCACTGTGCCTGGCTAATTTTTTGTATTTTTAGTAGAAACGGGGTTTCACCATGTTAGCCAGAATGGTCTCGATCTCCTGACCTCGTGACCCGTCCACCTCCGCCTCCCAAAGTGCTGGGATTACAGACGTGAGTCCCTGCGCCCCGCCCCGATCAAGTCTATTTTTCTAGACTAATTGAGATCACTCTGGATGTTGACTTCTACAAATTATATTGTGGCAGAGTCTCATTGTGTATCTTTATTGGGGTACAAAGTAGTATTATATATTTTTTTTAACATTTCTTTTCTTTCCTTTTTTAAAAGAGACAGGGTCTCACTATTTTGCCCAGGCTGGTCTCAAACTCCTGGGCTCAAGTGATCCTCTTGCCTCGGCCTCCCAAAGTCCTGGGATTACAGGCATGAGCCACTGCACCCCACCTGGTATTACAATTTTTGAATAAAATGTGGAAAGATAAAATTAAAGTAATGAACAACTGTCACCTCAGATGTTTATGCATTTTTGGATTTTTGATGAAAGATCCCCAAAGACGCTGTGCTGGTGTGTGTGTGTAGGGCTAGACTGGGCTTCATGAAGAATAATGGAGGGGTTTCTTGTGATTCAGCTTCTTTTGTATTAGGGAATTTCTGATTTTGTAGGTCGAACTCATCTGAATCACCTCTTTGGGAAAATTTGGTTGTAGGAGTGTGAGTGTGTGCTTCTCTGTGTATGTGTACTTTGTTCCCTCAAGTTGCATTTCTTTATCATAGTTTTTACACTGATGAACATTTTTATTGTGACAAGGTAATAAATTGTCTTGAATGTTTTCTCTAAATTTTTACTTATGATATTTCAAAGGTTTACCTAGAAACTTAGACATGGGTTGGCAGCTCTTAAGATAGTGTCCTCTCCCTAGAGGACATCTGCATCCTCTAAATGATGGGGATGTTATTAGAATTGCTAAGCATGAGCCTTGGCTGAATTGGACACCGACAACAATAATTTCAACAATGGAAATTGCCACCAGGCACTGAAGACTTGACAAGTCACTGCGACAGAGCACATACTGGTTGGAATACTAAATATACACATGGGCTACATTACCTTTATTTCACTTTCCTCTTTTAGAATAAAAATTTCAACCTTTTAAAAGAAAAGTGCCAGTCATTTGTTGGAAATAGAAATTGCTGGACATAAATATTTTAGATTTCTTTCTTCTGATAGTATTGAAAATACTTTGTATGTGTTGTGCTTTTTTATTCTTTGTAAATTCTTTTCTTTATATAAAAAGGAATTTTTTTCCCTCTTATTCCAACATTTGCTTCAGGTAGATTTGACCAATAACTTGCATTCTTTTCACTTGCATAATTATAAACCCAACTTGTTGGTGATGGATTTGCATGTAGATGCAACTCAGTTGTAAGTTTATGTGTTACTTAAAAAAAATTGTTAGTGAATTGGCTGGTATATAATCCTTGTTAATATTTGCAGCTCTGAATTAGTAGATGATAGTTGCTTGTCCAAGGGTACACAGTTAATATGCTGCAACCACGTACTGAATTTTGTCATGAAACTTTGATTCGTTCTCTGCATCTTTGTAAGCAGATGTATTTTTTTCTGGTTATAAGATGGAAACAGAATGAAAAGGAGATGACTTCTTGATTGCATGATGAAGCTGCAATCAAACCAGAAATAACACTCCAGTCTCTGACACATATTGTTGCATATTTATGTTGGGTTTTGCTGTAGACTTGGAGCCATCTTCTCCATTATCATCTGTCTGATCTCATCCTTAATAACTTTATTCCTCTGGTTCTAGATGAAATGCTAATAAATCCAAATTTGCATTTTCAAAGTAGAAAACTTTGTAGTGGATAGGACCTTTGTATGATTCAAACTGCCCTATATAGGAAGTGCTTAGATATTATAATAATCCGGGGAAAGAAGATATAAGTAGGAATGGCATGTAAAGTAGTGAATATAGTAACTTTCAGATCATGTGGAGAAATTTGATATCATTTTCTTATTTTATCTAGCAGTTAATGCATGCTAATGATTCTTATTACATTACAGAACCATGTTGTTGTCCATTGACAGAGCAATGTAAATGTAAAATCGTGTTAATGAAAAATCAAATTGGAGATGTCGTGGACTATGTGGTAATTATGGGAAGGACACAGTGCATGTAACCCCCTTTGCCTGGGGGTGGATAACTCCTGGAAATTGTGTCATTGTGCAAGGTTGCATTTTCTGAAGAAGGGCAATGGTATATTGGGGACTTGCATTTTTCATCCAAAAACCCATTTAATGCAAAGACTTGGATAACATATTAAGTAATGGATATAACCAACAAAGTGCTACTTAAATGAAGTTTCAACAGTCCACAAATGGTGAGCATCTGCATATCAAACCTTCTAAAATTAAGTATGTAGGCTGAGGTAAGCATTAGCATTTAATTACCAATGATTTTGCTTGCCATCAAAATGCAGAAGGGCTCTTGAGAGCTCTTTGCATGACCCTGGTCTCTAGAGGGCATCTTTTGGAAGCCTGATGCCATGTCATCACTTAGACGTGCCACAAAGCACTGAAATCCTCTTAAAGGTGGTAATGGTAACACTATTGTTTTTCCTACTTGATACTCCTTTTGAGCCCACATGTCTCCCTTTCTTGCTCTCCTATGTCCAAACAACCTATTTAATAAGTGTTCTATTTAAAAGACTAAAGAAAGGAAGTAATAAATGATAGCTCTCCAAAAGCTCACATTTCATTGGAAAGCTGTTAGAACAACTTTCAGCTCAAATGTGAATTAGATACCATTCTGATATATAGGGTTGTGCTTTTATGTGTCTTTAAATACTGCAGGTGTCTTGACCCAAACCCAAAGAATGCATAGGCAGCAGGACTGACCCATGCGTTTTCACTCGATACCAGCAAAGGGATTTGAGAACCCTTAGTCACTGCAAGGGGTAGAAGTGTCTTCTATTAAGGACATAGTAAGTCCTGCTGAAGACCAGGTCAGCTCAGTGACCCCACTTGCCACAGCAGTTGTTGGTCAAATTGGGTTCCTCTGGTAGCATCAGAGAGCAAGGGACACCACCCACTTGGGATTCCCAATTCATACACCGTTGCTGTCACTTTGGGGCAGAATGGAGATACGATTTAAATCCTACAGTGTGGGAAATTTTCACTGTGGTGTGCCTTTGACAAGTGTCCTGCTAGAAGAGAAGTTTAAGAAACAGTATATGTGGCTTCAATTTCCATAAGCTAAAAATGCAGAAAAAGATTATGTCTGGTGGAGGAGTAGATTTTCAGAAAAAGCAGTTTTAAGGAGGATGAAAAGAGAATTTATTCAAAATGAGAGGCGTTATCTCTGTTCCTTCCCCACCTCTCTGTCCCTCCTTATCTCATTCTCACTCTTGCTCTTGTTCATATAAGAGTAATGAATCTTCGGCTTATTGTGTTTGAATTCACCATGACCTCCTTGTTGATATTCCTAAAGTTGGCGTTAAAAGCTATATCTGGGGCGGGTCATGGTGGCTCACGCTTGTAATCCCAGCACTTTGGGTGTCTGAGGCAAGCGAATCACCTGAGGTCAGGAGTTTGAGACCAGCTTGGCCAACATGGTGAAACCCCATCTCTACTAAAATACTAAAAATACAAAAATTAGCCAGGTGTGGTGGTGCACAGGTAATCCCAGCTACTCAGGAAGCTGAGGCACGAGAATCACTTGAATCAAGAGGTGCAAGTTGCAGTGAGCCAAGATCACACCACTGCACTCCAGCCTGGGTGACAGCAGCGAGATTCTGTCTTTAAAAAAAAAAAAAAAAAAAAAAAAGCTGTATCTGACCTGGAACTCTTTCCCAATGCAGGAACTCCAAACATAATCTTTCAAAATGTTGCCTGTGGATAGCTCTGTAAAAATGGTGATATACCCTGGTTTTGTAAGTGGTTGTATTGGGCCTGAGAACTTTTCACACTTTGTTTTTCTCAACATTTCTACTTGACACTAAACTGAATATCACATTAGTTTTCGAGAATTGTGATTAGCCCTTGTGAGACTGATTTAAACTGTATTTGAAAGGATAATTTAAAGTATCTGTCGGCTGATATTACTTAGCATCGCATAAAAGGAAAAGACAGTTTGGTTATTTTCAGGAAGCATGCTGGCTCAAAGAGCTTGGGCACAGGGCAGGTCTTGCAAGGCAGGACCACCAGTGGTTGGCAGATGACCCATCAGTGTAGGTAAAGGAGAAACAACCGAGTGTCTTCCACAACCAGGGCACTGTGAACTAGTTCTGCGTGAGCGAAGCTGATGAAATCTGACTTTTCTGACAGTTATGACTCTATCTGAGATGTCTTCAGTGAGCCATTCCATCCTGACTCATTCCTTACAGAGTTGACACATGATTCTGAAAATATTTTCTAAATATAGTTGAAAACATTAAAAAACATTCTATGCTTTAATAAATATTTGGATGTCATGTTACCATTTTTTTGCCTTTTTTTTTTTTTTTTTTGAGATGAAGTCTTGCTCTGTTGCCAGGCCCCAGGCTGGAGTGCAGTGGCACCATCTCAGCCCACTGCAATCTCTACCTCCCGGGTCCAAGCGATTCTCCTGCCTCAGCCTCCCAAATAGCTGGGATTATAAGCACATGCCACTCTGCTCCTGGCTAATTTTTGTATTTTTAGTGGAGACAAGGTTTCGCCATGTTGGCCAGGCTTCTCTTGAACTCTTGACCTTGTGATCCTCCTGCCTTGGCCTCCTAAAGTGCTGGGATTACAGGCATGAGCCACTGCTCCCAGCGCCCCCCCTTTTTGTTTTTTTGCTTTTTAAAATCATTTTTTTATTTCTAATTTTCAGCAAACTTCACATATTGAAATGATGTATGAAGACATCCAATTATAGTAATAGCAGCTGGTTGTCAATTTAATCTTTAGGGTGTAAGATGATATGTTTTTATCATAGTGATTAGCAGATATATTGAACTCTATTGATAATATCACTTTTTAAAAAAATCTTGCATTGCATTTTATTTAGGGCCAGAAGCATTCATAAAATTATTTTTCCCCCTAGAAAGAGAATGCTCTTTAAGTATCTTTGTTTTACTGATTAGGAAATTTGAGATCCAAAGGGTAATCACTGAGTCTCATAGCAGTTTGTTGACGGTGGAGACCAACCCCCAGCACACCTACCATTTTTAGCACACTTCATACTGAGTGCTAGGTGACTTGTTTTTGACACAAGTCAAACAAATAAAGTATTTCATAATTTATTTTTTTCTTATATGGCATTTTGCTATCTACTCTTCCACCTTTATTTTCTCAAACTGAAAGACTGAATTTTAATACAGTAGGCTGTGCTATTGGAGTGGTTTAAGGTAAGAAAAAATGTAAGTGCGTATTAGGAAAGTTCTGGATGAGCTGGTCATGTCAGCAGCCAAATCATGGTTGTTTAGTGAAATTATTTAGTATTAAGTGTGTACAGAGGGGATCCTATTATAGTTTGTAAGAACTGTGGTGGTTTAGTGAAATTCTTAGCTATTAAGCGTGTACAGAAGGGATTTGGACCCAGTGCATCCTGTGAATTCTGTGTACAAAATAAACACAGCAGAAGATTTGAATGGATAAGGAGTATCTTCTGTGTTCCCTGACAGGCTTCCTGGAGAAAAAGGAACAAGCAATTGGAAAACTTGGTAGAGGAGATTGTCTTTATTACAGAGTGTCTTCATTATAACATCAGATTTCAAATTATTTCTCACCTTTACTCTCCCAAAGAAATTTTCATATTAAATTTAAGCTTTCAATAGTAAGAACCAATTTACTGGAGTTTTTTTTTGTTTGTTTTTGGTTTTTTGGTTTCCTATTATAGCAATGCATAGGACCACATTTTTTTCCTCCTATAAAGTTGAACGTTAATCTTATAAATAGGATTTTCTTCTGTAAAATAAGAAATACTTGTTAGCTCTAAGACTCAATAGACTTGTTTTAATTTGCTTTGGAGGAAGAATTAAAACCTATTTTTTAGGCCATATGTTCGTTCTTTATTTTTCTTTATTTTTTAACCAGGTCCTGTGAAGAAACTAAAGTGTAGTTGTCTCTGAGGACAAAAACAAACAAACAAACAAACAAAAAAGCCGGGCGCGGTGGCTCAAGCCTGTAATCCCAGCACTTTGGGAGGCTGAGACGGGCGGATCACGAGGTCAGGAGATCGAAACCATCCTGGCTAACACG
>NW_012115888.1:2475161-2481432 GCF_000951035.1 Colobus angolensis palliatus | reverse complement strand
GCTTCACCTTACCTTGACTACCTAGCGATGAAGTTGCTCTTTTATGTGCCTTCCTAGGCATAAAAAAGTTAGAGAAACTCGTCTTTAGAAGTTTCACGAACGTTCATAAATGTATGCTTTCATTTATTAGGGAACAGGATTTGCTGCCAATAAGCAAAGAAAGATTTGTGTCAGGACTGAGCGTGTAGTCTAAGCTAACATCAGTTATAGGAAGTGAGACTCAGAAGGTGATAGGTATGTATTCCACGGATGCAAACACTTTTTGAGTTTCCTGGCAGGTGAAGGCAAAAAAGGACCAGGCTGGTGTGATGAGTAATCACCTCCAACCCTCCCTCTGACCTTTCCAGGCCTCCCTCTGATTTTCCTGCTTTCCAGCCCAGGTTGCTCTGATCAACTCACGGTGCTCGAATAGCACATTCTCTTCTCTCTTCACCAAAAAGCAGAACTTTAGCACATTGCTTCCAGAATATCTGTTTCTAGCCAGATGAGATTAATTAGATGGAGGCTTGGTTTTGTAAGGTGGAAGGGAATAAAACTAGTCACAAGATAGTTGTGGGGGATTTTAAAGATGTAAGTTAGTATCTTTATTAAGCTATTTGACATATGATAAAAGAACAATGTTCTTCTGTTGGAAGTGGCAAAACAAAATGATATTTGACAATGTTAGCTTCTCTCATAAACATGGTGTGTTTAGCTTATTAGCCAAGATAAGGTGCAGACCAGGTTTTTACCCTTTACATATGAAATTTGAGGCATTAAATGAGTAAAAGAATTGGGATTCCTTTTCCATCTTGGTGATCAAAACACTTTTCTCTTGTTTCCTTGGACCAAGTGATGAAGAGGTGGTGAGGGGACAGCAAAAAATGGAATTACATTTCTTCTCTTTCTTTATTTTTGTTTTTTGAGACAACAGTTTTGCTCTTGTTGCCCAGGATGGAGTGCAATGGGGCAATCTCGGCTCCCCGCCACCTCCACTTCCCAGGTTTGAGCGATTCTCCTGCCTCAGCCTCCTGAGTAGCTGGGGTTATAGGCATGCACCACCACACCTGGGTAATTTTGTATTTTTAGTAGAGATGGGGGTTTCTCCATGTTGGTCAGGCTGGTCTCGAACTCCCGACCTTAGGTGATCCTCCCACCTTGGCCTCCCAAAGAGCTGGGATTACAGGCGTGAGCAACCGCACCAGCCCCCTCTTCTGTTTCTCTGATCATTCCAATACTCGTTCTAACTGGGAGGAGTGGATATAACTAATCTGGTTTTTAATCTCTGTGTAGAAACTGATTTCTTGGTAGAATGGACTGTTAACATATTTAACAGGTAAAATATTAATCTTAAGTAGGTAAAATATTCAGATCGAAGAAGTAGAGATTTTACTTTTACAGTATGGTGACAACAGATAACTGTAAAAACTTCTTTTGCAAATAGAATCAGCAGGGGCATGCATGGAACACATATACCAAACATCTTTCTGATAACATTAAACATTTTAAAAAGATGTTAAATGTTCTTTTCATTGTGGTGCTTCAGATTCCTGATTCTAGAACTTGGTGTGTGGAACCTGTGTTGTAACTATTCTGTTGGAGTTTACAAGCAAAGAATTACCTAAGAATTTTCCAATTAAATGATGGGACAAGGAACTAACATTTTTGCAGGCCCTGGAAATGTAAAATGTTGTACTCACATGGCCTCACATTAAATTCCCATGAAATTGACATTTAAAAAAAAATTTATTTTAAAGGAAACGAAAGGATAATGAGATTAAATAACTTGCCCAAGGATTCTGGGTGGGTGTGCTGTGGAGGTGGGATTTTTATACCCTGCCATGACCCAATGTCCAAAGTCTCCTTGAAATTCAATTCTTGTCCAATATTTACCAGATTAAACTCAGTGAAATTCCTCTCTCTACTACTGTTTATGGTTATTTTCTATGCCAATATTAATCAGTAAGCCTGTCATTTTGGCCCTTGTGGCATCAAGTTTTCTTTAAAGGACAGCTTTTTTGTTTGTTTGCTTTTTTTTTGAGACAGAGTCTTGCTCTGCTGCTCAGGCCAGAGCACAGTGGCTGATCTCAGCTCACTGAACCTCCGCCTCCTGGGTTCAAGCCTCCTGAGTAGCTGGGATGATAGGTGCACACCACCACGCCTGGCTAATTTTTGTAATTTTTGTAGAGACGGGGTTTTGCCATGTTGGCCAGGTTGGTCTTGAACTCCTGACCTCAAGTGGTCCACCCACCTCGGCCTCCTAAAGTGCTGGGATTATAGGTGTGAGCCACCACACCCGGTCTTTAAAGGACAGCTTCAGAATTTGCTTTTTTCTGAGATGTCATAACAGAGGTCAGTTTTAGTGTTTGGTTAATACATAAACACATAGAGCTGAGGTCAGTGCATTCAGCATTGGTCTGAATTTTGTTGCTGTGCTGCTCAGTTTCTAGTGAATTTCCTAATTGTGGAGAAATGCAAAGTCAGTCTTGGCCCTTTCAGTAGAGCTTTGGTTTAGTGACTTTCAGCATAGATTACCTGTTGCCATATTTTTTTTAACTGCTTTATTTTAATCTTAGAAGTTCCAACGTCTAACTTTCTGTACCAAATGATTTCTTTCAAAATTAGAAGTAACAGAAACGAATGAAATCGCCTGGGCATGGTGGCTCATACCTGTAATCCCAGCACTTCGGGAGGGCGAGGTAGGCGGATCATCTGAGGTCAGGAGTTCAAGACCAGCCTGGCCAACGTGGTGAAACCTCATCTATGCTAAAGATACAAAAATTAGCTGGGCGTGGTGGCAGACTACTGTAATCTCAGCTACTTGGGAGGCTGAGGCAGGAGAATTGCTTGAACCTGGGAGGCAGAGGTTGCAGTGAGCCCAGATTGTGCTGCTGCTGCACTCCTGCCTAGGTGACAGACTGAGACTCTGTCAAAAAGAAAAAAAAATACATGATTAAATTTAATGAAATCATTAAACTGTGTGCTCATTGCTTTCTCTTGGTAAAAAGCTCCTCTGGCAAATAGGAAGATGAAATGTTGAGAGGCAGAGGATACTCGAAACACTGAATTTCTTCCTTATTCCCTCAACTTCTGAGCTACCCCAGGTGGCACCATCCTTGTAACCCAGGTGTGTAACATTACTGGGCTGAGAGCTTTGCCCCGTTGCCGGCTTCTCAGCGGAGTTCCTTCTACCCCCTCTCTGGTGTCTTCCTGCCTTACTGAATTTTGCTGGACTTGGCCTTTGCTTGTAATACAGCTCCATGAACTCAGCTAGTAGGATTTCCTTATGGGTAAAAGAAGAAGGTGAATGAATAGCATACTACCCCATGATTCTGTTGAGATTACATATTGTATGTAATATATTTGTGAGTAGGATTGTGCTTGATACCTAGGAAACAGTTAATAGATGTTGTAAGCAAGGTCTTCACCCATATGGTCTTGGGAAATAATGAGACAATCCTGCCTTTTCAGGGTTCAGGTGGGTCCTATGAGCCTCCCTCTGATACCTCAATATAACCAGTAGAGGTAAATTAGCAAAACACCAGGGGCGTTTGTTAACTTTATTTGAAAAACAAACTGGATTGAGACATACTTTCTTACTTATAACTTGATTATGTGTGTTCATTTTTGACCCAGAAACAAATTGCAGCTGGGCATAAAACAAAGACTCGAATGTGGCCTTAACTGTGTGTCAGAGAAGCCAATTTTAGTAACTCAGATTTTAGGTTTGTAACCCAACATGACTGTAAACCTCTGGGGATTGCTGTATAGAATTTCATGCTGTGGGTGTTGGAAAGCAGCACCCATGTTATGCTGACAGTACCCCCTATGTTTGCACTTTATCTTGGCGTCTGTAATTTCTAAGTTGGTGTATGGGTTTCTATTACTGGATTGAGAGAAGATCCTAAAGGCAGACCTGTTAGGTTTCCTGTTTCTTATTTAGCTCAACCTAAGGGACCCAAATGTATCTTGAAATATCGGAGCTGAAATTATATTTGGTATAGGCCATTTGTGCATACTGACAAGAATTCCATGGAAGAGTTATAAACTACAATTTAAAATACTGATCCAGTATATTTCTTCATATTTTCATGTACTGCTGTGTGATTGCTTATAGGATGAACGTATATTTAATTGTATTTTTTGCCACATATGTTTGTTTCTCCTTTTGAGGGAGAAATAATCAAAAGTTAAATCCAATAGAGCCTGTCTGAAGCAGGTTATGACTAATTGCCCCTCCCTTTTCTAAAAAGAAGGACATGTAAGAATCTTAGGTAACGTCATAAAGACCTTTCTTGAGAATATAAATAGTATTTTAGTCAAATTTTAGTTTATTGCTTTTCTCTTTCCCCAACTACTGAAGTCATTCCAGATAAATCAGCATATAGAGTGGTGAGAAAAATTTTGACTGAAGAATCATTTTCTTCCACCCAAAACTTGACTTTTAATAAGATAAATGTAGGTTATTTCACTGTCATGAATCTTGAGTCCAAGGAGGTAATAAATAAACAGCAAATCTTTGTCTTCTAAATGAGGGATGTCTATATTTGCAAAGCTGGCAAAGGAGTGTGTACAGTTCTGCCAGTGGACCTGACCTGGGCAAAACCAGGTGGTCCCCCCTGCTCTTTCTAACCTCCCTTGGGGTCTAGTGCGAGGCTGACGCCCTCTCCTGGGCTTTTCTCATTTGTGGGACTAAGGAGAATAGTATAATGTGATTTCTGCCATGCTTCATCCAGGAAAAGCAACCAATTTTCTTTGCAAAAGCAACATTTCAGCGGGTTTTCACTGATGTGTGGTGACAGAAAAATGGACTTGAAGGAAAAAGAAGACACCAAGAGGCTGTTTAGCTATGGCCATGGTTCTGGAAGAAATTTATTATTTATCTGGTTTAATGCTTGGTTTTCAGTGGAGAGAAATTCAAGATTCAAATACAAATAGGGTTTCTTGTGCCAGAATGAAAGCAGCAGCCTCAAGGCGGTTGTTAATGACCATTGAACGTGCATTTATAGTTTGAATTGTAACCAGGAAATTGATAATGAAGAACAATTTTATGTTTCTACGGAACAATTTTTTTTTTTAAGCTGAAAATACCTTGAAATGAATTTATGTCAGACACAGCCAGCAGGAGACACTGGCGTTTTCATAACTGCCCCTGCTTGGTAAGATAGACTGAATCCCGTTTATCTTACGGTTTGAAGATGTGTTTGCTGATACAAAACACACACATATGTAGCAGAGAGAGTTTGTAGTTTGAGATTATTTTCTAGAAATCTGTGATTTGTGCTTTATTACAGCTATGTAGTTTCTCCAGCAAGCATTTTAAAATTGCGACGCCTTTCTGTAGCTCTAGCCTGGGTCTAAGATGGCTGCCCCTGTCATGCTGCACACGCCTGTTCCACACTTGGTGTTTGCATCAGACATGGGATGGCAGATGAGAAACAGATAGTGCTCCTCCTCTCAAGGGTTGACAGGCTTTGCCTCTAATCACTGATTCTTTGATCTCAGCTTATTCCCTCAACTGGCTATCATTAGAAGCTCCACAACTGAGCTCCTTAATTTCTTGACTCATTGTTTTAAAAACTCATTTAAAATTATGGCAGAACCCACTTAACTGAGCTCCTTAAGGTTTTTGATTTTTAATTTTTTTACTTTCAATTGTGTAATAACAGTGTAATATAATAATTTAACTGATTACCCGGGCATGGTGGGTGTACCCGTGGGCCCAGCTGTGCGGGAGGCTGAGGCGGGAGGATCCCCTGAGCCCAGGATGTGGAGGCTGCAGTGAGACGAGATCTCACCATGGCACTCCAGCCTGGGTAACACAGCGAGACCCTGTCTCAAAAGTAAATACATGAATAAATTGAACTTAACTGTGCGTAACTACAGTTTACCATGCCACCCCTTTGGGGTGTGCAGTGCAGCAGGCCTAGAACCGCTTGCTTTGCAAAATGCAGCTTTTTGTGGTCCCCACACTTGTGTAGTAACCCCCGTTTTGTTTTGTTTTGTGTTTGCTTCCAGAACTCCAAGATGGGAGGCAAGCTCAGCAAGAAGAAGAAGGGCTACAATGTGAACGACGAGAAAGCCAAGGACAAAGATAAGAAGGCTGAGGGCGCGGCGACGGAAGAGGAGGGGACCCCGAAGGAGAGCGAGCCCCAGGCGGCCGCGGAGCCCGCCGAGGCCAAGGAGGGCAAGGAGAAGCCCGACCAGGACGCCGAGGGCAAGGCCGAGGAGAAGGAGGGCGAGAAGGACGCGGCGGCCGCCAAGGAGGAGGCCCCGAAGGCAGAGCCCGAGA
>NW_012115888.1:2466721-2475057 GCF_000951035.1 Colobus angolensis palliatus | reverse complement strand
CCGCCGCGGCCCCGGCCGAGAGCGCGGCCCCTGCTGCCGGGGAGGAGCCCAGCAAGGAGGAAGGGGAACCCAAAAAGACTGAGGCGCCCGCAGCTCCTGCTGCCCAGGAGACCAAAAGTGACGGGGCCCCCGCTTCAGACTCAAAACCCGGCAGCTCGGAGGCTGCCCCCTCTTCCAAGGAGACCCCCGCAGCCACGGAAGCGCCTAGTTCCACACCCAAGGCCCAGGCCCCCGCAGCCTCCGCAGAAGAGCCCAAGCCGGTGGAGGCCCCGGCAGCTAATTCCGATCAAACCGTAGCCGTGAAGGAGTGACAAGGACAGCCTATAGGAAAAATAATACCACTTAAAACAACCTCCTCTCTCTCTCTCTCTCTCTCTCACTATCTCTCTCTCTATCTCCTCTCTCTCCTCTCCTATCTCTCCTCTCTCTCTCTCCTATACTAACTTGTTTCAAATGGGAAGTAATGATATGTATTGCCCAAGGAAAAATAAAGGATGTTGTCCCATCAAGGGAGGGAGGGGGTGGGAGAATCCAAATAGTATTTTTGTGGGGAAATATCTAATATACCTTCAGTCAACTTTACCAAGAAGTCCTGGATTTCCAAGATCGCGTCTGAAAGTGCAGTACATCGTTTGTACCTGAAACTGCCGCCACATGCACTCCTCCACCGCTGAGAGTTGAATAGCTTTTCTTCTGCAATGGGAGTTGGGAGTGATGCGTTTGATTCTGCCCACTGGGCCTGTGCCAAGGCAATCAGATCTTTATGAGAGCAGTATTTTCTGTGTTTTCTTTTTAATTTACAGCCTTTCTTATTTTGATATTTTTTTAATGTTGTGGATGAATGCCAGCTTTCAGACAGAGCCCACTTAGCTTGTCCACATGGATCTCAATGCCAATCCTCCATTCTTCCTCTCCAGATATTTTTGGGAGTGACAAACATTCTCTCATTCTACTTAGCCTACCTAGATTTCTCATGACGAGTTAATGCATGTCCGTGGTTGGGTGCACCTGTAGTTCTGTTTATTGGTCAGTGGAAATGAAAAAAAAAAAAAAAAAGTCTGCGTTCATTGCAGTTCCAGTTTCTCTTCCATTCTGTGTCACAGACACCAACACACCACTCATTGGAAAATGGAAAAAATAAAAATAAAAAAACAAAAAAATGTACAATGGATGCATTGAAATTATATGTAATTGTATAAATGGTGCAACAGTAATAAAGTTAAACAATTAAAAAGAAGTAATAAAGACTACTGGGTGTTTTGTTTGTTTGTTTTACTTCTCTAGTCCCTCTCAATACCTGCTTTACCAGAGAACAGAGCACTGTATTGGCCATTTTTCTGAATATATTTGGATAGAATTAAAAAACAGACCAGTAACGGTGGATCACACCTGTAATCCCAGCACTTTTGGGAGGCCGAGGCGGGTGGATGGCTTCAGCCCAAGAGTTGAGGACCAGCCTGAGTAAGATAGTGAGACCCCACCTCTATTTAAAAAAAAAAGTGAACATTATTTGTTGAAAAAAGTAGCTAGGGCAATGTCAGCAAACTATCTCAGAAGAAGTTAAACTGAAAACTTACTGTGTCTGCATATGCACCCTCTAAAAATGTGACTAATTATTCTACTTAGGAAAGATTTTGAATAAAATACATTAAAAGACAATAGATTTGATCTTGAAGGCTAGGAAAAAATGAATAACAGGTTCTTATAGAAACCTCTGTTTGTAAATTGTGGCACCACTAATGGTTATTCTCTTCTATCCCATTTCCTACTTTTATTTTTATCATATTCATGGTAGAGCCAGGAAAGGCGACCTGAGGATTGTGCCATGAGACAGCAGCGATGCGGAAGCAAGCATGGAACTGGCCTTTATGGTGACCGAATTTCGGTCCTGATTTTGCCACTGGTGGCTTGTTTGGCTTTTAAGTCACTTCCAACCTTCCCAGACCCTCCTTGTGTTACCTACAAAAGAGTGTAGCTTTTATGATCTCATGGTCCCATTTAATGGTTTGGGTACACACCCGGTGACAATTTAATGTCATGATGCCATGATGCATCATAGGATGTCTCTTCCATGTCTTGATTCTCCAAAGCTCACAGAGTAATGAATAACAATTTCATAGTTTAGAAAGCTCCGATATAGGAAATGTCCTGTGGAATGTGTGAAGGCCAGTGCAATGGAATTGATTCTCAAAGGGACATTAATGACACAATGGATTCAGACAAACCTGGTTCTCTTACGGGTTACATTACACATGGTTAAATAGAAAAGGAAAAAAAAAAATCTTTGAGTATTTTGGGAGTAACCTATAGTCTGGCTCTTACCTCACTGGGAAAGAAAAAGTGGCGAAAGTGAGTATCATGTAAATATTATACCCGTTGGGTTCAACTGGTATTTATGATCACTTTGGCACTTTGGGTGCTTGTTTCTGTAGTGAGATGAATTTGAATTCTTAATGCTTGAAAGCACAGCATACAAGAAATCTGTAAACACGGTTACCACCAGGCAACTGTTTTACATAAGAAAAAAGAAGGGGAATGTCCAGGGTATTACCCGTGTGTCCTTGCATATACAAAATAGCTTGGGAGGCCGGATGATGGTGATGGAGTGGTAAAAGATTCAGTGAACCATGGGGGACATTTATATAGTTACTGATTAAATGCCATGCATTTGTTGCAGAAAAATGTGCTTGGTGGAAGTAATATTTTATATATTCACTGTCTTCCCCACTTCCCCTTCTTAAAAAAAAAAAAAAGCTAAGCTTTTTGGTGATTAGAACAATCAAATCAGCCTCCCAGTTTAGCACTTATTACTATAAACTGCTATTTTTTGAATAAATGAAACAGACATTTTTTCTGAATTTGTTTGGAGTTGCAGAGTAGGAGAATTAAAATCTGAGCTCTATATATTTATTTTTCTTTTTTCTAACTCTATTAGGTGTTGAAGCAATTAAAAAGTGTCAGAAATGTAATCACCAAAATGTTTAAATCAGAATTTTAACCCGGCCATGGTTCATGACACTGAATTTTACCATACTGAAGAAAAAACTTGAGCTGTAGTTTGAAGTTATATATGCAGCAGAAAATGTAGTACATGTGGGAGTAATTGGCTCAGCCAGGAAGGGAACGATGTCGAGCACCTTGTTAATTTGGATTAACCTAGATTGTTCTCGCCTCATGAATGATTTAAGAGAAGGGACCACACAGGCTGTGCTGAACAGGCAAGTCAGAACCATCGGGGAAATTACCACATATTTGCTTCACTAACTCAGGGATGTCCCTCTCCTCTATGAAGAATGAAGGGTTCCAGGGTCTAACGTTCATTTATGGGTGCCTTTGTGCACACTGCAAGGAGGAAACTATGAGGAATCCACAGGAACTTGTACAGGGATGCCTGGTTTGTCCCCCCACTTTGAAGATCCTTTTCGGTAGCTGATGCTGCCTCTGCATCATGAGAATGGACTCTGGTCTCCAAGAGCTGGCATGTGCCATGCATCCCAGGGTGGCTCTTCCTGGCCTCAACCCTGAGAGAAGGCTGTCTTCAGCCTGTTCCTGGCCATATGGAGGCAGAGGCGACACTGGCACTCCAGGAACGTCATTCCCCATTCTTAGAGAATCTCCCTTCTGGAATCAAGATGTAGGTCTAGTGGACAGTAAGGACTTGGTTGTCAACTACTTGTGCTGACAAGACCGAGACATACTTTAGCTGGGTAACTTCTTTATCTAAGTTGGGTAAATTATTAGGTACCAGCATAGCTAAGGGTACTTACTGAATTGCTAACAGGAAGTTTGTTTTCATAAAGCATCCTGGGACTTCAATTTTCCTTGAATGAAACATCATGGTATGACAAAACACAGTATCTTCATTGAAACACACACATACTAGTTACTGTCCATGATCAGAGCTAACTGTAGGACACCGATCTTAAGTGATTCTTTCATAGATAGAAGGCATATACACATCCAACAAATTTTAGTCAGGTTTCATCGATGAAAAAAACTTATTTATGAAATTTCCTATTTTGGTGTTTTCCAGTTTCTTGTCTCAAGATTGATGGGATTAATCTCCATCCTTTTGATTTCTATTCTGCTATTTGGGAAAGTAACTGGAGTTATTTTGAGCTTTGTCTTAGCTAATTTGCATAGTAATGAAAACTGGATGCTCAGGAGGTAATCTTAAAAATGTACCAAATGGCAGTACCGCTAGTAGTTGTGAGATTAATCAGGTGAGCTTTTACATTTATCCTCATAAAAAGAGGCACAATTTGCTTGATTTGTAACTGACACTGATTTGGTTTACCAAGTAGTTAATATTTTAAATATTTAGCTCAGAGAGTGCTATTTGGCCAGTGTCATGTATTTTCTCAATGCTATCTCCTCACAGAAAAATTAAAAGGGCAAGGTAGGGAGTTTTTCCTGAAGTTATATTTCTTTGATTTTTTATAAATGCTATCTCTTACCACGATCCTATATGCTTTCTACTGGTTTTTGTTTGTTTGTTTGTTTGTTTTTTAAATTTTTTTTAGAGTCTCACTCTGTCATTCAGGCTAGAGTGAAGTGGTGCAGTCATATAGTTCACTGCAGCCTCAAACTTCAGGACTCAAGTGATCCTCTTGCCTTAGCCTTCTGAGTAGCTAGGACTGCAAGCAAGTACCAACAGGCCCAGCTAATTTTTTTTTTTTTTTAAGAAACTGGGGTCTTGCTATGTTGTCCAGGCTGGTCTCCAACTCCTGGGCTCAAGTGATCCTTCCCAAAGTGTTGTAATTACAGGCCTGAGCCACCCTGCCAAGCCTCAACCTTTCTAAGGACAAAATTTATTAGTAGTGTATAAAATCTCAAAGTCCAGGGAATCACTGATTTGGTACATTTCTCCAAGTTTTGCTCAGTTTTCATTTTATTAAAAGCATTATTCATTCTGAAGCTGTATGCTTCCATTCACATACATATTTAAGGAAATTCCTGAGGGAAATAACTTTGAAAAAGAACTACGATCATAAAAAAAAAAAAATACTCAGTGCAACTGTACACACTGAAATAAATAAACTAAGCAAAAATCTCATGTCTATCTCCTTATCTCTTTTTGTTATTTTTTAAATTTTTATTTATGTATTTAAGATGGAGTCTCACTCTTTCACCCAGGTTGGAGAGCAGTGGCAAAATCTTGGCACATTGCAACCTCCTCCCAGGCTCTAGTGATCCTCCAGTTACTCAGCCTCCAGAGTAACTGGGATTACAGGTGCACGCCAACACTCCTGTCTAATTTTGTGTATAATATTTTTGGTAGAGACAGGTTTTTGCCATGTTGCTCAGGCTGATCTCAAACTTCTAAGCTCAGGTGCTCTGCCCACCTTGGCCTCCCAAAGTGTTGGGATTACAGGGATGAGTCTCCACACCCGGCCCTATCTCTTTATCTTATATGAACTTGGTTTTCATTTTTTCTTAAGGTCCATATGTCACATTTATTTTTCATTTTGTTGTCTTTGAAGATAATTTTATATTTTCCCTGAGTTTCCCTCTGGGTCCAGAAAAATTTGTCATTAATATCATTCATTTATAATTTAATGGCTTTGTATAATGTACCCATTCCTTTTATTGCAACTCCTTGAAGTCAATGTGTTAAAAATGTTAAATGAAAAAATGATGGATTAATAAGCACTTATTTAGAATCATTTAGAGAACACATGTACTTGCTTTGTTTTGTTTTGTTTTCATTTTTATTGCTTATATAGTCCAGGATTTAAGAGACTAAAACGGTCTCAATAAAAATGTTGTCTTAGGAATTCTCATCTTAAATATAATTTTTACATATATTTCATGAATTCTGAATCAGACTTTCAGATAATAAAAACAAAACATTGGTAGTCTATAGGCTTCCCCGAGTATCTGGGTATAGAAACTTATACCAAAGCTTAAAAATAAATATATTTTGGCCCAGGTGTGGTGGCTCATGACTGTAATCCCAGCACTTTGGGAGGCTGAGGAAGGTGGATCACCTGAGGTCAGGAGTTCGAGACCAGCCTGGCCAATATGGTGAAACCCTGTCTCTACTAAAAATACAAAAATTAGCTGGCCATGGTGACGCACACATGTGATTCCAGCTACTGTGGAGGCTGAGGCAGGAGAATTGCTTGAGGTTCTTGGGGGGGAGGCTGCAGTGAGCTGAGATCGTGCCACTGTACTCCATCCTGGGCAACAGGATGAGACGGTCTAAAAATGAAAAATAAAAAATAAAAAAAAAATATACACACACATGCATACATACACACACACATATATATGAATCTTTATGAATCTAAAGAACATAATCTTTTATATATATATGTGCATGTGGTTTGTAAAACTTACATATATATTTTGATAAATTTTAAAAAAATGATCTTACAGACTGAGTTCCAAACACTAGAGGCTCATTATTGGTGATCTCACTATCTTTTGGCTTCTTAAGCTATGAATTTATTAAAGTAGAAAATATGTTTGAATAGGCAACAAATATTCTTGCCTTGTAACAGAGTGAATTAATCTTTAATGTTGATTTGTTGTATTTAAAAGTCACACACCTGAAAGTCAGGCACATCACATAATTATTCAAAGGAAAACAGGCCCCTGTTTTCCTTTGAGGAAGATCGGTTGACTTGTCACATGCTTTTGTTAACAAAAAAAGTGGGGGGAAAAAATTCCCCCAGCTCTCCCTCTAAAAAGAAAGTAATCCTTTTTTTTTTTTTTTTTTTTTTTTTTTGAGACGGAGTCTCGCTCTGTCGCCCAGGCTGGAGTGCAGTGGCCGGATCTCAGCTCACTGCAAGCTCCGCCTCCCGGGTTCACGTCATTCTCCTGCCTCAGCCTCCCGAGTAGCTGGGACCACAGACGCCCGCCACCTCGCCCGGCTAATTTTTTGTATTTTTTAGTAGAGATGGGGTTTCACCATGTTAGCCGAAAGTAATCCTCTTAATGCAGAAGACTGCATTTCAGTACCTCAGAAATAAACCAGTTTTGAGTTTTGTCGTGAAAAGAGATGACACGTGTAATTACAAGAGCCTTTTACACATATTGGGAGATTTGATTTGACAGTTGAACCCCATTAAAAAAAATGACTCTAAGGTCCTACAGCAGCAGTGAACAATCTCCATCCCACTCTGCCTCAGCACAGACGTCTAAGAATAGACAAGCTCTCAGCTGGAACCACCCACTGCTGTGCACCCAAGTCTGCCTAGTATGCAAATTCCCCAGAGGGTGGAGTTTTTCTTTTCTTTCTGTTTCTTTCTTTCTTTTTTTTTTTTTCCAATTTTAAGAGCTGAGAATAATAGAAACTATATTTTCCTTGCTATCCATTCAGTTACCTTCTCTTTCAGGAGCTGAAATTGCCTTAACATTCAGAGCAAAATCTACCTTTACAAAATAAAACACACACACACACACACACACACACACACACACACACACACACACACACTATAGTATATATAGAAATGATAAAATCAAAATCAATTAAATAGAAGACAATCCTAATTAGAGTGAATCAGAAAGAGTTGCTTACATTTGGGATGCTAATTAGAACTTCATAATAACTTTATTATCTTTTGTTTATTTCCTCCCTTCCTTATTCTCTTTCCTCTACATTTTGTCTTTCCCATCAAGTTCCCTACTTCCTCTTCATTTGTTGTTGTTCAAGTACATAATTTCTGTTGTGATAGTGTCACTCTTTCCCTCCCTCCCTCTTTCCTTCCTTCCTTTCTTCCTTCCTTTCTTTCTTCCTTTCTTCCTTCTTTCCTTCGTGTCTCCCTCCCTTCCATCTTTTCTTCTTCCTTCCTTCCTTCCTTCCACTGACTGCACACTGAGGCAAATACTTACATTGGGCCAGAACTATACATATTAAATGTATAGTTTTTACATTTGTAAGCCTGCTGGTTTTTCTGACTGCATAACCCTCATTCTTCGTTTGTTTGGGAAGAACAAATATAATTTACTTGGAACTTTACTAATCTTCCTCCCCCACTTCCCCCCGCCCCTCATTTATCTATAAGAATAATAAAGATTAAGAGAGACCATATTCAGGATCCAAGGTAATTTGAAATAGTCCTTGATGTACAGTGCTTATTAAAAAAGAATCTTGAAGATTCTACCAGTAGAAACTCTGTTTCAGAAAACAAGGCATCAGCTCCTAAATGTCATACAAATTGACTACATAAGAATTTTCTTGGATGTCTAAATAAAGAGATCCCAGCCCCTAAGCTGTGATCCTGATTCAGTAGTTTTTTTTTTTTTTTTTTTGTTGTTGTTTTTTGAGACAGGGAGTCTTGCTCTGTTGCCCAGGCTGGAGTGCAGTGGCCGGATCTCAGCTCACT
>NW_012115888.1:2456174-2466671 GCF_000951035.1 Colobus angolensis palliatus | reverse complement strand
TGTTGTTGTTGTTTTTTGAGACAGGGAGTCTTGCTCTGTTGCCCAGGCTGGAGTGCAGTGGTACAATCTTGGCTCACTACAACCTCCGTCTCCTGGGTTCAAGCAATTCTCTGCTCAGCCTCCCAAGTAGCTGGGACTACAGGCATGCGCCACCACACCTGGCTAATTTTTGTATTTTTAGTGGAGACAAGGTTTCACCATGTTGGCCAGGCTGGTCTCGAACTCCTGGCCTCAAGTGATCCACCTGCCTCGTCCTCTCAAAGTGCTGTCAGAGGCATGAGTCACTGCATCTGGCCTGATTCAGTAGTTCTTAAGGAAGGTAGAGGGACAGGGCAAGAGTTTCATGAAGCTCCTCTTTGGGAATCTACTGGGATAGTGTGACTCACAAGATCTGAACAAAAAAGCTTGGACTAGAATTAGGGTTTGGTGGATCATACTTTGATTTTAAGTTTACCTCATTAGAAAAAAAAAAATGGTAATAATAACAACAGAGTTGCTATGAGGATTTTCAGTAAGACCTGGAAGCAATTGCTTGTGATATACACTCAGTGAACTGCAGCTATTCCAATGGAGGCTTCAGTTCCAAAAAAAAAAAGCTGGGATCATAAGCTCTGGCCTGTCTGTCTACTTCAATTGCGAAGGAATTTCTTAAGGTTTCCTTGGAAATAGAGTCACAAGGACCACCGAATTGAGATCCAAATTTTCCTACAAAGAACAACCCCTCTTTGTAGGAGAAAAAGAGAACACAAATGTATGGCAATCTTTTTAGGGGGAGAGGGGGAGTCAAAATCCAAGATGGTTTTCCTGAGAATATTCAAATTAGATTATGGAGATAACAAGATGTGAACCAAAGAAAAAGAACAAATTGCCTTTCTGTATGGGAGGCAAAGTAGTTGGAACCCCACCGTCATATCTTAGTTACCTCTGTAACCTGGGGACAGATTTCTTCTCAGAGCCTCGGTGTGTTTACTCAAGAACTGGAGAGCCCAGGCTCGGTGGCTCATGCCTGTAATCCCAGCACTTTGAGCGGCAGAGGCGGGCAGATCACTTGAGGTCAGGAGTTCGAGACCAGCCTGGCCAACATGGTGGAAGCCTGACTCTACTAAAAATACAAAAATTAGCCGGACCCAGTGGCATGTGCCTGTAATGGGAGGCGGAGGTTGTAGTGAGCCGAGATCATGCCATTGCACTCCAGCCTGGGTGACAAGAGCGAAACTCCGTATCAAAAAACAAACAAACAAGCAAACAAAAAAACTGGAGAATATATCTGCCTAAGGGGCTGTGGAGAGGATAGAAGGTTGTGTTTAGCACACAGCCTAGTACACAAGCATTTGTTAAATGGATGCAAGACCAAGATGTTCATTTCCTTCTGAAACAAGAGAGCAATCACGAGTGAGGCAATCTCATCTTTTCCCTCACCAATTTTTATGAGCAATTTCTCTTAAAGGAAAATTCTGATGTTACGGATTAACTGTGGTTTAGTTTTTATTCATTCTGTATATATAACACTTTCCCATATGTCAACTCTCCTAGTGTGTTCTACATTGCTTCATTCATTCATTCACCAAATATTTATTAAGCATCTGCTCTCTTCCAGGCACTATATTCCCACAAAAGGTAGGAATATGTTGAGCATAAAAACAGAGCCGGCCGGGCTCAGGGGCTCATGCCTGTAATCCCAGCATTTTGGGAGGCTAAAGTAGGAAGAGCCCTTAAATCCAGAAGTTCAAGATTAGCTGAGGCAACACAGTGAGACCCCATCTCTATTTGAAAAACAAAAAGCAAAAACAGAGCTCATGAGGGAGATGCAAATTAAAACCACAATGAGCTATCACCTCACACCTGTCAGCATGGCTATTAGTAGAGAGACAAAAGATAACAAGTGTTAGTGAGAATGTGGAGGAAGGGAACCCTTGTACACTGCTTGGGTGAGTGTAAATTAATACAGCCATTACGGAAAATTGCATGGAGGTTTCTCAAAAAACTAAAAATAAAATTATCATATAATCCAGCAATCCCACTTCTGGGTTACCCACAAAATTTGAAATCAGCATGTTGAAGAGAAGTCTGTATGCCCATGTTCATTGCAGCACTAGTCACAATAGCCAAGATATGGAATTAGCCTAAGGATCCATCAGTGGATAAACGAATGGATAAAGAAAATATGGCAGGCCAGGTGCGGTGGCTCACGCCTATAATCCTAGCACTTTTGGAGGCCAAGGTGGGCGGATCGCTTGAGCTCAGGAGTTTGAGACCAGCCTGGGCAACATGGCAAAACCCCATCTCTACAAAAAATACAAAAAACTTAGCTCCGTGTGGTGGTGCATGCCTGTGGTCCTAGCTACTTGGGGAGCTGAGGTGGGAGGATGACTTGAGCCCAGGAGGTGGAGGTTGCAGTGAACTGAGATGGTGCCATTGCAGTGGAAAAAAAAAGTGAGACACTATCTCAAAACACAAGGAAAGAAAAAGAAAATATGGCATATATATGATGGAACTCTAGTCAGCCTTATAAAAGGAAGAAGTTCTGTCATTTGTGATGCTATGGATGGAATTGGAGAACATTATGCTAACTGGAATAAGCAAAACACAGAAAGACAAACACCACGTGCTCTCACTTATATGTGAAAACTAAAACAACTGTTCTTAGAAGCAGACAGCAGAACAATGGTGATCAGAGACTAGCAGGTTGGGGGAACAGGGAGATGATAATCAATGGATACAAAGCGTCACTTAGGCAGAAGGAATAAGTTTGATTTTTTTTTTAGATCTATTGCATAGCGTGGTGACTATCCCTAATAACTGAGTACTGCACATTTCCATCTGTTAAAACAGTAAATCTCAAATGCTCTCATCACAGAAAAAAGTCAAATACTGAAAGTGATGGATAAGTTAAGTCACTCATTAATAATTTCATATTATATTCAAAAATCATAACATTGTTTTATACTCAGTAAATATGTACAACTATACTTCGTCTGTTAAAAGACCCCAGAGCCCACAACTCTCACTTCAACTCTGGACTCCAAAACATTACTTGCCTCTTGGCCGATGCCCGTGGATGACCCACAGGCATCTCAGAGGTAATATATGCGGACATGAACTTCTGATTTCCCCCAGACCTTGCTCCTTCACCCTTTCAGGGTTCATCTGAGGGTAAATTCATTCTCCAGATACTCACCCCAAGTCATCAACTCCACCCTCGACTCAGCTTTTCTTATACTTGATAGTCCACATGTCAGGAAATATTGTTCACCCTACATGTCCCCCATAACCAGGACACAAGCAGTCTTGCCACCCTGGCCCAGGCCAAACGAATCTCTTATTCTTTATTTTTCTGAGGAAGAATCTCACTCTGTCGCCCAGGCTGCAGTGCAGTGGCGCCATCTTGGCTAACTGCAACCTCTGTCTCCTAGGTTCAAGCAATTCTCCTGCCTCAGCCTCTTGAGTAGTTGGAATTACAGGTGTGTGCCACCATGCCCAGCTAATTTTTTTTTTTTTTTTTTAAGATGGAATCTTGTTCTGTTGCTTGGGCTGGAGTGCAGTGGTGCAATCTTGGATCATTGCAACCTCCACCTCCCAGGTTCAAGCGATTCTCCTGCTGCAGCCTCCTGAGTAGCTGAGATTACAAGAGCGTCACCATGCCCGGCTAATTTTTGTCTTTTTAGTAGAGATGAGGTTTCACCCTATTGGCCAGGCTGGTCTCTAACTCCTAATCTTGTGTTCTGCCCACCTTGGCCTCCCAAAGTGCTAGGATTATAGGCATGAGCCACCGTGCCAGGCCTTGTTTTATTTTTAATAGAGATAGGGTTTCACCATGCTGGCCAGGCTGGTCTTGAACTCCTGACCTCAGGTGATCCACTCTCCTCGGCCTCCTAAATTGCTGAGATTAGAGATGTGAGCCACTGGAATCTCTTATTCCGATTATTTGCAAGAGTTTTCTCACCAACTTCTCTGCTCCTACCCTTGCTACTAAAACTCAACTCTTCTCATTAGAGCAGCCAGAAGGACCTTGCTAAGGTGTAAGTGGGATCATGCCACTCCTCAGCTCAAAACCTTAAATGGGCTCTCTGTCTTGCTCAGAGGGAGAGCCAAGGTCTCCACTAGATTAGACCTGGCAGAAGGAACAGTGACTCACTAGGTCCTACAGGCAGGACTGACTGCAAAATGTGCTGGGCCTTGCTTAAACTCTTAGGAATTTCAAGAGAGCAGAGCATTAGATCCAACACAGGACTCTGAGTGTGGGGTCCATTGTGACTGTCTAGGTGACACGCCCATGAAGCTGGTCCTCCCTGCAAGATCTCCATGGGGTCTCCTTCCCATACCTCCCTCTGCTGTCTCTGACTCCATCTTCTTCCTTTCTTTCTGCTTAACCAGGAGGGCCAGCAGACTGGTCCTCCAAGAGGAAATCAGGCACCTTGCCACCTTCGGGCCTTTGTGCTTGCTAGTCCCTCTGCCTGGAGCTTTTCCAAATTCCCTCCCTCCTCTCATGACTTTGCTCCAATGTCACATTCTCACAAGACCATACTGAGCATCCTATTTTAAATTGCAACCCACTGCACACCCCTTCTCACATACACACCTTGCTCTCCTCCCCATTCCCTAATTATTTCCTTTATAGTGCTAGTCATCGAGATATGAGACCTTTTTCTTAAATAATTAGTTATTCTGTCTCTTTCCATAGATGATAAACTTCAGAGGACAGTGATTTTTGTCTTTTTAATTCAATGTTACTTCCAGCGCCTAGGATGGAGTAGATCATCAATACATCTTATTTGAAGAGATGAGTAGGTCAGTAGCAGAGGATGTAACAATTAGACAAACAATCATCCAACAATACACAATTAAACCAGAATTATGTACTTAGAAGGAAGGTAACTGTATTAGTCTGTTTCCATGCTGCTAATAAAGATATAGCCAAGTCTGGGTAATTTAAACAGGAAAATGGGCTAATGGACTTACAGTTCCACATGCCTGGGGAGGTCTCACAATCATGGCAGAAGGCAAGGAGCAAGTCACATCTTACATGGATGGCAGCAAGTAAAAAGAGAGCTCGTGCGGGAAACTGCTGTTTTTAAAACCATCAGATCTCATGAAACTTATTCACTATCACGAGAACCAAATCATGGGAAAGACCTGCCCTCATGATTCAATTACCTCCCACCAGGTGCCTCCCATGACATGTGGGAATTGTGGGTGTTACAATTCAAGATGAGATTTGGGTGGGAACACAGCCAAACCATATCAGTAACCTAGTTCCACAAAAGACACAACCCCAACCAGGAGCCACCTGGGGGGGGGGAAAGGTGTCCAGGCAGAGGCAACAGCTTGACAAAGGGCCTGTGTGCTGAGGAAACAAGGAACACTTGATGAACTGACAGAGGCCACAGTAGCAGGAACGCACAGAGAAAAAATAAAGTTGGAAAAGATGAGTGTGGGCACCTGGCTGAGGTTTGAGCCAGCAGACCCTTGCAAGCCATGCTGAGGATGCCGCCCTTCATCCTTGGGATGATTAGAAGTGACAGGAGGGCTGCAGACAGAAAGGGCATGTAAGAGAAAAGAAAATTCTAGGTTCAGTGTAGAGAACAGATGGGGGTGGCCTCAGGGAGACTGGAGAGAAAGTTATTTGCAGACTGCTGGGTGACAGTTGCTTGGATGGCAGAGGGGGCAGAAAAGATAGAGAAAACCAGGCTGTTGAAGCTTTTATTTAGGTGGTAAAAACACAGAATTGGCTCATTCCTGTAATCCCAGCACTTTGGGAGCCTGAGGCGGGTGGATCACCTGAGGTCAGAAGTTTGAGACTAGCCTGGCCAACATGGCAAAACTCCGACTCTACTAAAAATACAAAAATTAGCTGGGCATGGTGACGTGTGCCTGTAATCCCAGCTATTTGGGGGGCTGAGGCAGCAGAATTGCTTGAATCTGGGAGGTGGAGGTTGCAGTGAGCCGAGAATGTGCCATTGCACTCCAGCCTTGGTGACAGAGCGAGACTCCGTCTCAAAAAAAAAAAAAAAAAAAAAAGAGAGAAAAGCCTGTTGCAAAGTGATGTCCTCAGGGGCTTCAGTTAAGGCAAGGAGGTGGGAAGGATCCTCCAAAAACAAGGTTGAGGGTAAAAAGGAGTTTGTATGTGATGAGGCAGTGGTTTCAGAGGGCGACGTGGCAGCACTCAGGAGGTAAGCAGAGAACTCGGCTGAATCTGGGGCAAGGAACCATATGATACCTTATGGATTTGCTGGTATTGCAGCATGAAATATTTGTTCATGGCAGTTTACTCCGGATGTTTGGTGATGGGAGATAAGGGACACAGAGATTCGATTTCCGCAGTCCCTTGGGGGATGGTGAGCCCTTGGCCTAATGGCTAAAGGTTTCGAATCACAAGACCTGGGGAGAGGTCCTTCTAAGCTTCTGGGTATGATCCCCTGCATAGCTCTGGGTCATAACTTCTCGGAGGTTGATGCTATCTTCATGAGAGCAAAGGAGGAAGCCCTAAATTTTCTCTAAGTTGTCCCCTACTTTGTGTCAATCCACCTAGTAGGCTGCCCTACACTCGGGTTGGCACGCACTGTTCTGTCACCTCAAATCTCTTTGAAGACTTCCGTGGCTTTATGCTTCTTGACCCTCCCTCTCTCATGACTAGAAGATGCTAGTAGACCCCTGGCTTTAAGCCTGGCCCTGAGACTCTGGGGCAAGTTACATAACCTCTTTGTGCTTTATCTTCCTTATCTGTAAACTGGGAGTAATAATCTGGCTCAACTCACAGCATTGTCACCAGGATCAAATGACGTCATTGGTCTAAAGCACAGTATCTAAAACCTAGTAAGAGATCAAAGAAAAAGTGCGGCCTCATCTCTTCTCACTTCCTGGTTTGTTCCCTTAACTCCAACCATACAGGACACTTTCCAGCCCATCGTCCAATTCTCCCTGCTATGCTTTTGAACATGCCTGGAATTCCTTTCCTTCATGAGTCTCCTCTGCCTTCTCTACTTCACTACGGCTCACCGTGTGTCTATAAGTTTCTACTCACTCTACCCATTCCTGACTCGGGAGTGCTGACACGTAACTACTCCGGTGCTCCTCTGTCGCTCACTCCAGTTCCTTCCTAGCAACAACTTACCAACATCGACTCATGAGTACCAGGGTCTCCTCACTAGGCTGTGCCTGATCTGTGGGCAGGGACCCTCCTCATTCTCTTATCTCCAGTACCTTGAACATTGCCTCATGCTCAGAGTTTCAAAATATCTGTTGAGATGTAAATACTTAAGTAACAGGACTGTCTTTTCTCTTCAGATCTATTTGTCTTTTACAAGGAGACAAAACTTTAAGTAAAAATGACTTCTGGCCAGGCTAGGTGGCTCATGCTTGTAATCCCAGCACTTTGGGAGACTGAGGCAGGAGGATTGCTTGAGTTCAGGAAATTTGAGATCAGCCTGGGTGAGACCCCCATCTCCTCAAAAAATTAAAAAATTAGCTAGGCTTAGTGTCACATACCTGTAGTCCCAGCTCCTCAGGAGGCTGAGGCAGGAGAATCAATTGAGCCTAGGAGGTCAAGGCTGCAGTGAGTCGTGATCGTGCCATTGTACTTCAGCCTTGGCGACAGTGTAAGACCTTGTCTCGGAAAAAGAAAAGACACTCAATTGTCCAATTTCAGGCAACGGTCGGGCAGAGGAGAAAGTATTTATCTGGGGAAGAATAGGGTGATTTGCTGAGAAGGGAGAGTTATATTGGTGGAGTCACCCTAGAATCACTGAAACTGCATTATTACTTACGAACACTTCTGACTCCCTCTCTTAATAAGGCCAATTCTGTATTTGGTAACAACACAATTTGTTATTTTGTGTGAATATGTTTTAAAAATAAAACAATTTTATATTTTATAAACTTATGCAGATTATTTTCTTTGTATTATAAATTGTACTATTGAGCATGCTTATGTAAAATAATGGGATTCTTTCTTTTTAGTAATTAAAAATTGTTACTCTTCATTTACACAATACATACAAAAAGATGCTACAAGAACGTTGTACTTTTTAAAAGACATTCCCATTGGAAGTGGCTTCATTTAAACTGGGAGTTTGATTTTAGGGAGACATTCTGGGCAGTTGTGCTATCTACCTAGCTTGATTTGTACTTTTTTATAAACTTGGTCTCCCAGGAAACATTTGCATCTGGCAGGGGTCTGTAATTCTCAGTGGGCTAGATTTGGTCTTGGTTGATTTTTTTGAGGCCACCATTTTGTTGGTTGGTTGTTTATACCTGCCCAGCCATCTCACTGCCCAACCAGTGAGTTCAGGTTCACTCACTCAAAGTCCTTCTGACATTAGAACCACAATTCTTTCTGTAGATTTTCCCCATCATCTGATTCTCTAAAGCAGGCACAAATTCATACTTAGGAGAGATTTCACACCACCTATAAGCCTCTCTCAAATGCAAGAGGAGGCCACAAAGTATTGCTGTTGAATCAGACACAGCTTTGTTGTGCTGAGCCTAAAGACACTTTAACTTGAATTTTGCTTTTTTTTGAGACAGAACTTCCCTCTGTTGCCCAGGCTGGAATGCAGTGGTGCAATCTCGGCTCACTGCAGCCTCCACTTGCCGGGTTCAAGCGATTCTCCTGTCTCGGCTTCCTGAGTAGCTGGGACTACAGGCACGTGGCACCACGCCTGGCTAATTTTTGCATTTTAGTGGAGACAGGATTTTACCAGTTGGTCAGGCTGGTCTCGAACTCCTGACCTCAGGTGATCCACTTGCACCGGCCTCCCAAAGTGCTAGGATTACAGGTGTGAGCCACCGCACCTGACCTCCTTTTTTGTCTTAGATAATGACTCCATGTTGTTCCTTGAGATGGTTTTGGGTTTACAGGAAGAGTTAAAAGAGTCTTGTGTGGTCTTTGAGGACTCAGGAAGATCAGGGTCCTGGGGCAATAGTTTCTTGACAGGATACATGCCTGAAAACAAGCAGGGCCCAGAAAGGAGCATACCCCCAGGGAACCAGCAACTCAAACGCAGAAACTGGTAACCCATGTGAGCACCCCATCAACAGGCAAGGTCAGAAATCAGAGATCTTTATGATTTGTGAGGCAGAACAGCCAGCTACATGTGCATTTGATGTCAATACTCAGTACATTCAACTTTTCCCCAGTGTAGCACTGCCTTCAGGCTTCTCCCCAGTCCTCCAGGGCTTCTCTTGAACATGTGGGCTGCCCATTGCTGCCTGCACCATTCCTCATTCCAGCTGTGTTTCTCATAATAGGTTTGCCAAATACAAAATAATTTTTGGCTGGGCACGTGGCTCACACCTGTAATCCCAGTTCTTTGGGAGGCTGAGACGGATGGATCACCTGACATCAGGAGTTCGAGACCAGCCTGGTCAACAAGGCGAAATCCCGTCTCTATTAAAAATACAAAATTAGCTGTTTGTGGTGGCATGCACCTGTAATCCCAGCTACTCAGGAGGCTGAGGCAGGAGAATTGCTTGAACCCAGGAGGCGGAGGTTGTAGTGAGGCGAGATTGCACCACTGCACTCCAGCCTGGGCAACAGAGCAAGAGACTCTGTCTCAAAAAAAAAAAAAAAAAAAAAAGTCATCTTTTTGAGATGAGAGGGCTGCTGGAAGGCAGAGATAGGGATTAGTGGCTTAGTATACCTACCTTCATTTAATAACTATATTTAAAGGGAACTAATGAGAACTATGATGGAGAGTTTTCCGCAATAGAAATAAATGTAATTTTCAAAAGTTCTTCATCATTACTGAGTACACGGAAGAGGCAAATGGACTAGTGTATAGCTTAGAGTATTTACTTAATATGTATACAAATCACCTGCAGCTCTTGTCAAAGAGCATATGCATATGTATGTTTGCATGTGCATGGATGTGCATATAAGTATTAATAGGTAGAAAGTAAATGAACATACTGGAGATGTAGACAATTAACATGAGACGGCAGCAATCCTATCAAAGAACTGATAGCGCAGGGCAGGAAGACATTCGCAGCTGCTGTCACTCTCTTCCCTCCCTTGCAGCTTTTGTAGGTTTGGATTAAGCTTTGCTTCTAAAAAAGCTCCCAAGGGACATTCATGCTGCTGGTCCTTGATCCACACATTGAGTAGCAAGGTTTTAGGGGACTTCAAATTATTATTATTATTCTATGTAATAGGAAGTTATTTGCTTCTTCAAATATATGTCATAGATATGTATCTAATTTCTTCCAGCCTGGTAATTAAAAATTATTTCTAGGGCTGGGTGTCGTGGCTCACACTTGTAATCCCAGCACTTTGAGAAGCCAAGGCAGGTGGATCACTAGAGCCAGGAGTTCAAGACCAGCCTGGCCAACACAGTGAAATATAGTTTCTACCAAAAAATACAAAAGTAAGCTGGGCGTGGTGATGCACGCCTGTAGCTCCAGCTAGTCAGGAGGCTGAGGCAGGAGAATCGCTTGAACCTGGGAGCTGGAGGTTGCAGTGAGCCAAGATCATGCCACTGCACTCCAGCCTGGGCGACAGAG
>NW_012115888.1:2422652-2456124 GCF_000951035.1 Colobus angolensis palliatus | reverse complement strand
TCACACCTGGCCTTACAATAGGATTTTTAAAACATACATGTCACAGTAACATAGAGAGCAAAGAGATACTACTAATAGCATTGTTATTAGTATTAACACATCTATACTGTTGTTAATAACACTAGTAGTAAATATATATATATACACATATATATATATTTCTAGGCTTTATACTTTGCTGTGTATATTTGAATAATGCTAGGCTTAAGTGGTGAAATGTTGAATGGCTATTACTTGGCCTCCAAAAATAAAGCTAAATGACAGCTTTTGTATCTTTAGGTGCTTTTAGAGTTGTTTCCTTTTTCCCAAAGAATGGTTGATAATTCCCTTTGTCTCCCTCTATTCACATAGGACTGAAATAGAAATAGGCTTAAATTAAGGCTGCACAATTTTGATTTGCTCATAGGGAAGAACTTACAGAATGCTGGGGTATGTGCGAATCTTCATCACTTTGAAAAGAGTTATCTTTTCAAAGAGAAGAAATTCTAATGTAATCCCTGCCCTTGAAGAATAACACAGATTCAGAGCAGAACCCACTGATTTACATATAGAACGTTGGATCACTGGACCTTACAAGGATATGGCTCCACGTCAGAATGGGAAGATGGCACTGTCACTGTCCAATGCATAGACAGCCCCTGCCCAGTTCTCATCCTGTGAATCCTGCTCTGCCTGCCTCTGGGAACACTTTGTTCTCACATAAAGATTCATCTTTGCCCCCAGGATAGAGGACCGTTCTTGATCTCAGAGAGTGTGAGGACCTAGGAAGCCCTAACTCAACACTGAAGTTAATAATGGCATGGTGGGCTGGGTACGGTGGCTCACGCCTGTAATCCCAGCACTTTGGGAGATCGAGGTGGGCAGTTTGCTTGAGCTCAAAGTTTGAGACCGGCCTGGCCAACATGGCAAAACCCCATCTCTACAAAAAATACACTGGGTATGGTTGTGTATGCCTGTAGTACCAGTTACTCAGGGGGCTGAGGCAGGATAATCTCTTGAACCTTGGAGGCCACCACACTCGGGTAATTTTTGTAGTTTTAGTAGAGATGGGGTTTTGCCATGTTGGTCAGGCTGGTCTTGAACTCCGGACCTGAAGTTATCCTCCTGCCTCGGCCTCCCAAAGTTCTGTGATTACAGGCATGAGCCACTGTGCCTGGCCTATGCTGCTGTTTTCTAATGTCCTTTCTATGGATTTATGGCTGTACATAAACATGTCTCAGTTTAAATCTGACTTAAAACCTTTCTTGGGCTGGGCGTGGTGGCTCATGCCTGTAATTCCAGCACTTAGGGAGGCCGAGGCGAGTGGATCGCCTGAGGTCAGGAGTTCGAGGCTAGCCTGGCCAACATGGCGAAACCCCGTCTCTACTAAAAATACAAAAATTAGCTGGACATAGGGGCAGGTGCCTGTAATCCCAGCTATGCAGGAGGCTGAGGCAGGGGAATTGCTTGAACTGGGAGGTGGAGGTTGTAGTGAGCTGAGATTGCGCCATTGCACGCCAGCATGGGTGACAAGAGCAAAATTCCATCACAAAAAACAAACAAACAAAACACCAAAAAAAAAAAAAAAACCCTTTCTTGCTCTTGACTGGGTAGCCATTTTATTGAAAAATAATTTTTCTCTTCCCTGATTTACTTTAAGGGCGAAAGCCATGAGTTCTGGGCGTAAATGTGCCCAGTATGCATTCAGCAAGCAGCTGAGAACGTGAGTGTGATGGCAGGTATGCCTTCTGACTTAATAATCCTTTGGATGTTTCCATACTAACGCCTAACTCACTTCTGCATTCGTATCTGTGTTCAAGATGGCTTATGCTTCCAGAATAAGATGCTACCAAATCACTATCTTGAGGAATGCTTTTGGTCTTCATACATTACATTCACTATTCTCAAAGGCAAAAGTCATAATTCAGAAAAAACGGCTACTGTTTGTGTTGGAAATATGGGCTGGAGTTCCGTGCCTTGTTTGTCTAGTTAATCAGACCTCTGAGAGGGTAACATTCCTAGGGAAGTACTAATATGGTTTGGGAGGGGCTATTATTGGTAGATAATGGGTTCAGATAAGGGCATGGCTGATACGTCCACATTTATGAGAGATAGAAAGTGGAAAGAGAAATTGGTTGGAGACATTGCTGATTCAGACACACACACTTTAGATTAAGTTTATATGAGGACAAACAAATGACAATGAGTGGAAAGCATATGTACGTTTGCATGTGCATGGATGTGCATGTAAGTATTAATAGGTAGAAAGCAAATGAACATACTGGAGATGTAGACAATTAACACGAGACGGCAGCAATCCTATCAAAGAACTGATAGCGCAGGGCAGGAAGACATTCGCAGCTGCTGTCACTCTCTTCCCTCCCTTTCTGAGATGGCAGTCTAAGAAGTATTGCCATGCTAAGGGGAGTTTGGACAAGAGCCAGTTTAAATTTTTTCCATAAAAAGAAGAGTAGAAGAAAGAATGGAAATAGGATTTAATCTTCTATGTTGTTTTTATTACAAATTCGCCTAGCCCTTAAAGAAAATGTATTTGTTATCTTGAATTATTCATAAATTGGGGAAGCATCTTTCATAAGTAGATATTTGAAGTTAAAATTGTAAACACTTATGAACTGAAGCATTTTGGTAGCCATAGCCATGCACATTTCCAATAGTAAAAATTTGCTTTTTAGGCCGGGCGTGGAGGCTCATGCCTATAATCCTAGCACTCTGGGAGGCCGAGGCTGGTCAATCACTTGAGATCAGGAGTTTGAGACTAGCCTGGCCAACATGGTGAAACCCAATCTTTACCAAAAATACCAAAATTAGCTGGGCGTGGTGGCACATGGCAGTAGTCCCAGCTACTTGGGAGGCTGAGGCAGGAGAATTGCTAGAGCCTGGGAGGTGGAGGTTGCAGTGAGCTGAGATCACACCACTGCACTCCAGCTTGGGTGACAAGAGCAAAACTCCGTCTCAAAAAAAAAAAAAAAAAAAAAATTGCTTTTTGTTTTCAAAAATACAAAAAAAAAATTCTTTTTTTTTTATGACCTGTGCTATAGGGTAAGCATAGTTTTTGAAGACCAAAGAGCACCCTTCATGGATACACTGGGTACCATGTAGTTTCCCTGTTATCTGTGAATGGAGGTTGGTCATGGAGACTAGGTTGATGGAAACTCATGAGATGTGAACCCAGGAACAAGTCAAAGAAAACAAGGTGCAACAAGCAAAGAAAATCCCTGCCAGGGAGCCTAGGTGCTGCTCTCCAGGAGTTCCCAGACCCTCCTTAGACAAATGCCTGTAAGTAAGGGAGTGGTTGAGAAAGAGAGCTTATTGCACGGTAATGGTTGTCATGAAGAGAGGAGACAGGATGGAGTCTGAGTCCATCAAGCACAGGCGAGAGGTGCCACAGGTCTCAGGAACTCTTGAAAACATCTTTGTGCGGAGGTGCACAGTAAAATATCTGACATGCATAAAAATGACCAAATCACAAAGAGAAGCTTAAATTATGCTCAAGGTCATTCACAGGTCAATGTCTTTTCATTTCACCCACCAGACACTCATTGTTCTCCTTGGTCATGCTGCTATGAGTGCCTTCTTCCTCTTCCTTTGATCATCCTTGAGTTCCCAGATACCGGGGCAAAGCCCCGAGCAGTCTTTGACATTAAGCAGAACCTTCTGGTGCTGCATCAAATGGTAACATCACGGTGCTATGCACAGTGTATACATGCACAGAACTCTCAGCCGTGACTCTGCCTTCATGCCCAGATCGCCTCCATCGCTAGCTCTGATTCGCCCTCACGCTCCCTCACTAGGCGTGGGGTGTGGAGATTTCAGGTGCCTGCCGGAGCCAGGTAGGGCTGTGTGGGGACTGGGGCAAAGTGGGTTTGGGCCAGCTGCGGCTCACTTCCCATTCTGCCTGTTGTAAGTGAATGCAGGACTGTAGTCTCCAGACCTTTTACCTAAAAGAAGTCCCCAATTTGAATTTTTATGTGAAATTTCTAATTTTTTTTTTTGAGACATCGCCCAGGCTGGAGTGCGATGATACGATCTCGGTTCACTGCAACCTCCGCCTCTCCGGTTCAAGCAATTCTCCTGTCTCAGGCTCCTGAGTAGCTGGAATAACAGGCACCCGCCACCATGCCTGACTGATTTTTTGGATTTTTAGTAGAGAGGGAGTTTCACCATGTTGGCCAGGATGGTCTCGAACTCCTGACCTCAAGGGATCTACCTGGCTCCACCTTCCAAAGTGGTGGGATTACAGGCATGAGCCACCGCCCCAGGCCTGAAACTTATACATTTTTATATGTATGTTAATGTAATACTTAAAAATATGTGGGTCAAATGTGATACTTTGTAGGACCAATGTAGCTCATAGGTTTGAGTCTGCCATATCAGCCTTACCTATCTTTAAAATTCATCCCATCTCTGAGTCTCTCCCATCCCTGAACTGTGTCCAATCAAGTATGTATTAAGGACAAAGACGTGTATTAAGACATAACTTCAAGCTCAATTACAATAATAATATTATATAATCACATATCATATATAATAGAATAGTAATATAATCTATAATGTGATAATATACCATAATAATAGAACCCTGGACAGCAATGTATTTCTCAAACGGATTATATAGTCTTTAGTTATAAATGACATATTAGGGGAAAGAAAGTTTATACATAATTTATTTTTAAAAAGTTGAATTCATAATGAACAAAATAAAGCTCTAGTTAGTATTCTTCAGGGGTTGGAAATCTTTTTAAACTGTTCAGATGTAGCTGGGAGCACATTTAGGATGGAAGAAAGAGAATTCTGATCAAGTAAAATATAACTACTATCATGTGCACAGCAAACATGCATTTTAATCAAACCATGGAAATAGGAAAGTCAGAATGGATTCTATTAATCATGAGGATTATACTAATCATGAGAAATATTTTATAGGCAATTTTGTTTGGTCTATCAAGTTTCTTTTTCAAAGAGTTATTTATTTATTTTTAAAAATTGTTTATGATGTACAACATGATTTAATATGTCAACAGTTTCTATTGGTAAAAATGAATGTATGAGTCTCATAGGAAGTCCTTTGTGAAGTTCCTGGCTCCAAAAAACCCTGGAAGAGTCCCATAGTCATCTTGGCTACTAATAACTTCCTTTTTTTCCCTTTGATGTATACCTCAAGAACCCCAAATTTACCCTTGGGTAGCCTCAAATTCTCAGGTTGAGATTGTTTTGGGATCCTTTAATAGCTTTGAGTGGGCATTGCGGCATGAGCTTTCTGCCCATCTAGTCTAACCGTACAGACTAGAGGAGGGTGGAGTAACTCAAAATACCTTATTCCTAGATGTCAACCCCAGGCTACCCTGATGACTCTCCCCACCTTGAGTCACTGCGTGGCATCTGGGTGTGCCCTCCCAGGAGGCCCTTGCTCACTGCTTCACACTCTCCTGACTTGTCCTTGGATCCCTCTCAGCTTTGGGTCATCACTTCTTCACCAGCCTTGCAACTCTGGGTATTTCAAATGATTCCCCACAGGCTTGAGGCAAATTTGCCATGCTCTTAGCGGAGCAGCCAGTTGTCAGCTTGAGCCACAAGCTTGAGGGCACCATTGGTACTGCCACTTAAAAACTGAGATCCACACTTCTGCTCTGCGGTTTCTGCGTAGACTTGTGTACACTTGCCCTTCTCTGCGGCATCTCAAAATCCTGAATTGTGTGTCTGCAGTGGGGCTTAGAAGTCCTCTTTTCTTTTCTTTTTCTTTTTTTTTTTTTGGAGACGGAGTCTAGCTCTGTCGCCCAGGCTGGAGTGCAGTGGTGCGATCTCGGCTCACTGCAAGCTCCGCCTCCCGGGTTTACGCCATTCTCCTGCCTCAGCCTCCCGAGTAGCTGGGACTACAGGCGCCCGCCATCTCGCCCGGCTAGTTTTTTGTATTTTTTTTAGTAGAGACGGGGTTTCACCGTGTAGCTCAGGATGGTCTCGATCTCCTGACCTCATGATCCACCCGTCTCGGCCTCCCAAAGTGCTGGGATTACAGGCTTGAGCCACCGCGCCCGGCAAGAAGTCCTCTTTTCTTATCATTATCCTATGGCACCTACCTGGAGTAAATTACTCCACGTAGAAGTTCTATGTGGAAGGCCTCTCATTCGGGAGACAGAGTCCAGACTTGCAGAGAGCTGCTCCAAAAGCAATACTGAGTGATTTTCACAGCCTTGTAGCTTGGCTGGGTAGGAGGGTGGAGCAGAGGAGCTGCTGCCGATTCTAGTTCAGCTTACGGGAGGCACTCTCCTGTTTTCCCCTGGGAACTTTGGGTGAATACTGTGCAGGCTGTTACGCATCATGCTTATTTTACACTTAACAGTATATCTTAGAAATCGTGCCATATGAGGGCATGTCAAACTGTCTCATATTTTTAGCGACTACGTATTATAATTTATTTAGCCATTTCCTTATTGAGAAATGTTCAAACTTTTGATCACAGACCCTGCTACATCAAATGTCCCTGCACACAGGCTATTTCACCCGTGTGCCAATAAATCTTTCTCAGAAACTTTCAATTGACATAATTAAGTAAAATGAAGAAAGAAAGATGCTGTAGTATTCGTAGCAGAAAGGCCATGGGACCAGGAATCAGAAGACCTGGGTTCAAGTCTCAGCTCTACTAATTGGTGAGATTTGGACAAAACAACTTGTCTGAAGCTCAATTTCCTCATAAGTAAAATGGAAATCAAATCTCTTGCTTTGCTTTACTTACGAGGGTTTCATCACCATTAGATCTCCAAGCACCCCTCCCTTGCTCCCTCCTCTCCTCTTTCGCTTCCTTCCTCCCTCCTTTCTTTCTCACCCAGTGTTCTTTCTACTATTCCACAACTTTAGGAAAATTTAATTTTTTATCTTCCAGAAACTACTTAGTAGCATACCCCAAAGGAGCTCTGCTCCCTTTCTGGGGTCTCTGGTGTGGGATGGGCCCATGTGCTGTCTCTGTAGCTCTTACCATTTTCAGTAGGCCCAGAGGGACTAGACTGCCTTGAGACGGGTCTAATATGCTCACCTGAGAATGGCTGAAGGGGTGAGTTGGTGTCTGAAAACATTTCAGCAGGCAGCATTCTTTGCTCCAGAAATTCTAGCAGATCCTCTCGCACCTGAAAGAAATTTGATTATTTCAAAGGCAATTGTTGGAATTCCAATGAGGAACTTTCATATCATTGAAAAACTAATATAGGACATAGTGACTCTGAGTTTGCATGTCATGGGGACAGGACTCGGGAAAGACTTTCACTATTTCTAAATTGGGGTGGCCCAAATCTCCCTGGTCCTCTCCATTTCACTTACACTGGGTGGGAAAGAGTGACTTCAACTAAGGGTTCGAAAGGAATGAAGCCTCCTTTGTGCAAAACTGTCAGCCGGGAGGTCATTACGTGTCTTTTTTCTTTTTTTGAGACGGAATCTTGCTCGGTCACCCAGGCTGGAGTGGTGGTGCAATCTTGGCTCACTGCAACCTTCGCCTCCCAGGTTCAAGCAATTCTCCTGCCTCAGCCTCCAGAGTAGCTGGGACTACATGTGTGCACCACCACACCTGGCTAATTTTTATATTTTTAGTAGAGACGGGGTTTTACCATGTTGGCCAGGCTGGTTTCAAACTCCTGACCTCAAATGATCTGCCTCCGTCGGCCTCCAAAGTACTGGAATTACAGGCGTGAGCCACAGCACCCTGCCTGGTAATTACCTTTCATAGCAGAGCCCTCATCCCACTTTATTTATTTCATGATTAACTCCTTAAAGATTTGACTTAACAATGACAGAACAGTGTTATAAATTATTATGGAACTAGGTACTTTACTAGCCAGTACAGTTATATAAATGGATAAGATGTACAGTAGTTCCCCTTAATCAACAGGGGATATATTCCAAGACCCCAGTGGGTGCCTGAAACCACGGATAGTACCAAACTCTATGTATACTATGATTTTTCAATCTGATAACTGAGCTGGCTAAGTGAGGAACCAGTGGGTAGCATAGACAGCTTGAAAACATATGACAAAGGGATGAGTCATGTCGCTGATGGGACAGAGTGGAATGGCGTGAGATTTTACATTACTCAGACCGGTGTGTGTGAAAATTCCGGCATAAAGATAGAAACATAACTGGAATTTTCACGCATACCATTCTGAGTGTAATTTTGTTCCACTGCGTGGAAGTTTGTTTCACACACAACATTCTCAGTGGAATTATTATTTATGTCTGGAATTTTCCACGTAATATTTTTGGATTGTTGTTGACTGTGAGTAACAAGTAGCAGAAAGTAAAAATATGGATAAGGGGGTACTACCATAGTTTCTTCCTGGAAACAACTTGTTGTTCAGTGGAGAAGAAAGACAGACAGACAATTTGTTGTTGTCTTTTTTTCCCAGAACAAATCCACTCAATACTCACAATAAAGCATTAAAATACTTCTGGTAGTCTGGGCAATACTGGTAACTACTTGTTCCTAGAGTTTTCAAGTTCCAGAAAGGGGAATATATCAAACCTCGTTACTTAGCAGCTAACATGAATCGTGCAACTAATCATTTCCATATTCATTCAGCATCAGACTATGAATTACTAGGCACCAGAGATACAAATCCTTGCCCTTAAACACCTTCTAATGGCAAGGTGGAAATTGTAGCATCACAGACTCGTGTGAAAGACTGCATGCTTGTCTGTATGATACAGTGTCCTGTGTCAAGTTCAACAAGGCTGCAAGGTTAGGAAATATTTTCTTGTAAAGAAATGTTGCTTATAATGGTATTTGTTTTGTTTAAAGTTTGACCTAAGCTGTGACGATAACTCAGTTGGGTCACTCAGCTTTGAGATAACAAAGATCTCTTGTTGCTGTGTTTATCTTTTACCATTCAGGAAAATTTTCTAAAAGGTTTCATCTGTCTGGAAAATGATACATTGAGAAGGTAGAGCTATACAGTGAGTAAAAACAGAGCTTGAATTAGTTTTTGACAAGTGGAGGATTATACATACATGAATAAGGATCTTGTTTATTATAAAGAGGAATGTTTTGTTTGTTTAAGGAAGACAACATGTCTTTCTTAAAACTGCCACTTCAGCGAGAGTATTAGATTGGCATTTGGTAGGAACAAGAAGTAGCAGAGTTAATTCAGTTGTCACAATTCTCTCTCACCAACATAATTAATATTGTAATAAATGAAAGACCCCTTCGTAGAATTTTTTAAAAAGGTATGGTTAACGTTAGAAGCCTAACATCAACATCAACCTTAGTTATGACTAAGTAGTGACTTATACAACTCATAACCATTTTGACTCAATTGACAATAATAACATAAATAAATACAGGCTACATTTTGCAACCTTTGTTGAGGTACATAGTATCAGGAAAAATAACCTCATGTAATGAGGAAGTAGAATGAAGCCTGGGGTTTGTGCTCTTGGAAGTCACAAAAGAAGTCACAGCAAGATTAGGAATATCTCAAGATCTCCTAAACTCCAGCTCAGTGCATCCCCCACATCCACATACTTCGTATGATTGGAGCAGCTATTTGGCTCTAGATAGAAATGGAATTTTTATTGTCACAATTCATTTAAACGGTGTTGACTTTGGGTGGCGAACAAGCTGGGATCAGACCAGCTTGATAGTGCTTCAGGCAATGATGTCAGCAGTTGCGTGTTAAACAAATAAATTAGAGATTCCTTTAATGCCAAGTTATGCAATCAGAAAGACAACAATCTCCTTCCATTTGCTTTTTACAACGTTTGTGTAACTTCAAGGCAAAACCCAGAGCAAGTCCACTGGCAAACCTGGGGAGCGGGGACTAGTGATTATTTTCTAACATGGCAGATAAATGAGACAAATGCTCCGACCTACCATCTACAGTAAGTCTCTGAGCCTGGCAGTGGAATGCTCCCCTGAGACGAGGGCCGCCACCCACAGACCACACTCCGGGTGCGCCTGACTTCTCAGCTCTTCAGGGCTGTTTTCTGGGCAGGCTGCAGTCGGCCCTGGCCTGTCTCTGGAGTGCCGGGCAGCCTCGCCTGCAGGCCCCATGAAAGCACACAGCCAGCTGGCCCAGGTAGGGCTGCCTCACTCCCTGGCAAGAGAACCCAGCTGGAGCTCGAGGAGATGCTGGTCCCCAGGAAGTTGTCCATCAGTCTCCAGGAGAGCTGGCTTACAGTCCGCTGCCTCCTGCCCAGACCCCAGGGACTGCGGCTCCAGCCCAATTCTATGAGTGTCTCCCTAGCTAGATGGGGGAAGGGGCCAAGCAGGAGGACGAGAAGGCCTGGGACACACCTCAGATGCAGCACAAAAACGTGTTGAAAACCCGCCAGCGGAAGATGAACCACCACAAGCACCGGAAGCGGGGAGGCCCCTGTTCCTGCGGCGGAAGGTCGGGGAAGGACCCGTGAAACGGAAGCCGATCAAGCTCAACAGAGACGCGAGGCGCATCTGCGAGAAGGCAGGTCTGAAGGAAACGCCCGGAGGCTGGCAGACCCCAAGATCTACCTGAGGGGCAGGTGAGTCTGGTGCCTCCCTTCCTGCCCGGTTGCTGCTGGCAGGTGATCCATGGTAATAAGTGGTCAGAGGACTCAGCTGTTAAAAAAAAAAAAAAAAAGAGAGAGAGAGACAAACGCTGAGAAAAACTTCCAGCGTATTTCGTCAACCACCAGAAAGTGTGTGAGGTGAACAGTTGGTTGTAGGGCGAAGGCTGTACGAATCTTCATTCAAGGGACCAGTCCCCACTGACACCTGCCTCCAGATTGCAACAATTCTCTATGAAGTGTGCATTCACATGTATGCTATTTAGCGCTGTGTTAACTGTTATTGTTGGTAATAACAACCATCGTCTATTGAGGGGCTCTTTTTTTTAACTTGTATTTTAGGTTTGGGGGTACAAGTGATATTCCATAGGTAAACAGGTGTCACAGGGTTTGTTGTACAGATTATTTCATCACCCAGGTATTAAGCCCAGTACCCAGTAGTTATCTTTTCTGCTGCTCTTGCTCCTCCCACCCTTCACACTCAAGTAGACCTCAGTGTCTGTCGTTTCCTTCTTTGTGTTCATAAGTTCTTATCATTTAGCTCCCACTTGTAAGTGAGAACATGCGGTATTTGGTTTTCTGTTGCTGCGTTAGTTTGCTAAGGATAATGGCCTCCAGCGCCATCCATGTTTCCACAAAAGACATGATCTCATTTTTTTTAATGGCTGCGTAGTATTCCATGGTGTCTATGTACCACATGTTCTTTATCCAGTCTATCATTGATGGGCATTTAGGTTGATTCCATGTCTTTGCTATTGTGAATAGTCCTGCAATGAACATTCGCATGCATGTGTCTTTATAGTAGAGTGATTTATATTCCGCTGGGTATGTACCCAGTAATGGGATTCCTGGGTCGAATGACAGTTCTGCTTTTGACTCTCTGAGGAATCGCCATACTGCTTATGTACCAGGCGCTCATTTAGGGGCTTAAATATATTTGATTCTTCACCACTGTGGGGTCATCTAAAACATCTTTTAAAATTTCAAATATGACTTATACACAGATCCAGAAATGGATTAAGGAGGGGGAGCAAAAAGAATAAACTTGAAAACAGGTACTCAGATAAATAGCTGTACATGACTTTTCATAGGAGCATTGAAAACAGGTACTCAGATAAATACCTGTACATGACTTTTCACAGGAGCATTATTCACAATAGCCAAAACGTGAAAACAGTCTAATGTTCATCAGTGGATGAATTGATAAGCAAACTTTGGTATATCTGTGCAAGTGAATATTATTTAGTAGTAAATAAAAGAACTACTGATACATGCTACAACATGGGTGAACTTGAAAAACATCATTCTGAGTGAAAAAAATGCAACACAAAAGGTCTCATATTGCATGCTTTTCTTTATTGCCAGTGGGTACTTGGTTTTCTTTTGGGGCAGTGAAAATATTTTAGAACTAGAGAGGGGGGTAGTTGAATGACATTGTGAATTTACCAAATGCCACTGAATTGCACACTTTAAAACTAATTGTATGTTATATGAGTTTTACCTAAATAATAGTAACAGGCCAGGCGTGGTGGTTCATGCCTGTAATCCCAGCACTTTAGGAGGCCGAGGTGGGTGAGTCATGAGGTCAGGAGTTAGAGACCAGCCTGGCCAACATGGTGAAACTTTTAGTCTCCTAAAAACACAAAAAATTAGCTGGGCGTAGTAGTCGGCACCTGTAATCCCAGCTACTTGAAAGGCTGAGGCAGGAGAATCGCTTGAACCCAGGAGGCGGAGGTTGCAGTGAGCCGAGATGGTACCACTGCACTCCAGCCCAGATGACAGAGTGAGACTCCATCTGAAACAAACAAACAAACAAACAAACAAAAAACAAAACAAAAAGAAAGAATAAACCTAGAATAAAAGTCTCTCTCTCTTTCTCTCTCTGTCTCTCTTTCTCTCTTTCTTTCTTTTCTTGACAGGGTCTCACTCTGTCCTCCAGGCTAGAGTGTAGTGGTGCAATCTGGGCTCACTGTAGCCTCAGCCTTCTGGGCGCAAGTGATCCTCCCACAACAGCCTCTCTAGTAGCTGGCTACTACAGGCTAATTTTTGGTTGGTTGTTTTGTAGAAACAGGGTTTTGCCATGTTGCCTAGGCTGGTCTGAAACTCCTGGGCTCAAGTGATCCTCCCACTTTGGCTTCCGAAACTGCTGGGATTACAGACATGAGCCACTGCATCTAACCCAGAAATTTTATTATTTTTATTCACTGCTGTGCCTTAAACAATGCCCTACACAGGGCAAGGGTGCAGCGCATATTTGGTGAATCAATGTATGGATGAACATCAGTATTGAGTCTTAGTTTTTTTTCAACGTCAGGCATCATGGGTACTATATTAGCCAGGGTTCTCCAGGGAAACAAAACCTATAAAGAGATTTGTTATAAGGCTCATGTGACTTTGGGGGCTGAGAAGACCTAAGGTCTGCTGTCTGCAAGCCGGAGACCCAGGAAAGCCAGAGGTGTAGTTCAAAGGCCTGAGGACCAGAAGCACTGCAAGCAGATCAGTGTCCCAGCTCAATCAGGAAGGAAGAGAGGGAGTCCAATCTTCCTCCACCCTTTGATTCTGTTCAGGTCATTAGTGGACTGGATGAGGCCCACCACATTGGGGAGGATTATCTGCTTTACTCAGCTGACCAATTTAAATGGTAATCTTTTCAGGAAACATCCTCACAGATGCGCCAGAAATAATATTCAGTCAGCTATCTGGGCATCCCATGGCCAAATCAAATTGACTCATAAAATTAACCATCACAGATACCATAAAGGCATAGAATTTTCTAAAGAAAAGGAATTTTTTTTTTTTTTTTCCAATGGAGTCTCGCTTTGTTTCCCAAGCTGGAGTGCAGTGGCATGATCTCGGCTCACTGCACCCCTCCATCTCCTGGGTTCAAGCCTAAGCTTCCCGAGTAGCTGGGATTACAGGTACCCGCCACCACACCCAGCTAATTTTTGTATTTTTAGTAGAGACGGGGTTTCACCAGGTTGGCCAGCCTGGTCTCGAATTCCTGACCTCAGGTGATCCACCCACCTCAGCCTCCCAAAGTGTTGGGATTGCAGGTGTGAGCCACTGTGCCCAGCCAGGAAGTACTTTTTAATCTTTTACTGCCAACTGGAAATGGATGATGCCGTTTAGATAGTTTTGGAAGGAAACTAAAGACAATCTGGTTGGCAAGATGAGACAGGTAAACAAAAAGATGAGAGTGCAGGAGAATAGTATGATGTTATAGTGCAAGAAAAAAACCATCTGGGAATCATTAGATTTCCTTTCTGATTCTGTTTTACTCAGGAGAGGATTTCCATCTCTGTGGGCCTCAGTTTTCTCATTGGTAAATTTAGAAGGTGAGACCAGATGGTTTCTCTGACCCATTCTAAACTTTACTTATTATGCACATTTGTTTGGCAAAGGGCAAGAACTCTATGCATTTAAATAAATAGAAAATCCTCCTAGGTCGGGTTAGTTAACTCTTCCTCCACCCTGATCATGTGACAGGTCAAAAGAAGAAGAAAGCTGAGAAAATCTCTTCTAAGATGAGTAAGGCATTTGCAAACTCCACATAAACACAAACAGAATTGAAGTCTAAGCAAGAACTCTGCTCCTCTTTGCCTGGGGTGTTTGAAATGAAACAACAGCAACATCATACTAACAAAGATCAAGGTTCAGCTGGCTTCTTAAAGAAGCTAGTGGAATTCAAGACACTTGACATGTTTGCTGAAGTCTTTGGAATGTGATGGTAGGATTTAGCAGGTCTGTTTGTTTGCAGTGTTAGTATAGGAGCCGAAAAGGGAGCTATAATAGAGAAAAGCAAAACATAATAATCTTGCAAAGAAAAAAATCAACTGGGGCAGCACTGTGAAGAACTTATGAAAGGCAGAATAAAAATCTATTTAATGATTTTCCCTCTGAGCACTATGAAAAAGAAATAACCTTGCCAGAGTAAAATAATTTAAATTCAATTCAACAAACATTTATTGAGTGTATACTGCAGGACACATACTATTTTTCAGTGAAAACAAAAATGGGGTTGGCTTTTTAAAAAAGTGTAAAAGTTACTGTATAAATGCGACCAATATATGAGTAATTTCTCCCTCTTAGTTTTTTCTCCTTTTGGGGAATATTTCTGCCTTATTCTCATAGAGAATGTAATTTTCCCTCCACTTCCTGTATTCTTTTGAAATGTGCATGATTATTTTTCTCCATACTTACTTTTTCTTGTGTTGTTTAATAATATTTAAAATTATGTATATTCTTTCTATATAAAAATACGATTTATAATTATATATATCTCTGATTATTCTTTTCCTCTCTCCTTGGTACTAATATTTACTTCCTACTTCCTCCCACCCCAACCTAGAGGAACTGTGGGTGAATATTGGATAGTGTTCTTCGCTTGGATCAAATAAGCAGAATGAGAGCGAGAACTGTGTTATAATCTTTGCAACTATTGTTCTGTTGTGCAAATTAAATTCGCTAGGCCTCATTTTTTTTTCTATAGAATATACAGGGAGTAAAATGTGAAAAGGTAACCTTCTAGATTCATTACTGGAATCCTTGGTTGAGTTTGTAATTCAGATGTCAGGAAGAATGATGGCATATGACACAGATGGCTGAGTGGTGGTAGTCTATTAAGCGGGCCCTATGTTAGCATACATGGAATGTTTATTCAGTTGCTGGGTGGGCATGCAAGATATAGCTGCTGGGGCTGGGTTTGTGCCTGTAATCCCAGCACTCTGGAAGGCCGAGGTGGGCAGATCACCTGAGGTCAGGAATTTGACAAGCCTGGTCAACACGGCAAAACCTGGTCTCTACTAAAAATACAAAAATTAGCCGGGAGTGGTGGCATGTGCCTATATTCCCGCTACTTGGGAGGTTGAGGCACGAGAATCACTTGAACCCGGGAGGAGGAGGTTGCAGTGAGCTGAGATCACCTGGGCAACAGAGCAACAGAGACTGATAGAGTTTGGCTGTATGTCCCTACCCAAATCTCATCTTGTAGCTCCCCTGTGTTGTGGGAGGGATCCAGTGGGAGACGATTGAATCATGGGGGCTGGTCTTTCCCATGCTGTTCTTGTGATAGTCAATGGATCTCATGAGATCTGATGGTTTTAAAAATCAGAGTTGCAGCCGGTCGTGGTGGCTCATGCCTGTAATCCCAGCACTCTGGGAAGCCGAGGCAGGTGGATTACCTGAGGTCAGGAGTTTGAGACCAGCCTCTAACATAGTGAAACCCTGTTTCTACTAAAAATACAAAAAAGTAGCCGGGCGTGGTGGCACACACCTGTAATCCCAGTTACTTGGGAGGCTGAGACAGGAGAATTGCTTGAACCTGGGAGGTGGTTGCAGTGAGCCAAGATCACGCCATTGCACTCCAACTTGGGCAAAAAGAGCAAAATTTTGTCTCAAAAACAAAGAAAACAAAACAACAGACCTCGTTCTTTTGTAAATTGCCCAGTCTTGGGTATGTCTTTTTTTTTTTTTTTTTGAGACAGAGTCTGACTCTGTCACCAGGCTGGAGTGCAGTGGTGCGATCTTGGCTCACTGCAACCTCCACCTCCCAGGTTCAAGCGATTCTCCTGACTCAGCCTCCCAAGTAGCTGAGACTACAGGTGCCCACCACACCCAGCTAATTTGTGTATTTTTAGTAGAAAGGGGGTTTCATCACGTTGGCCAGGATGGTCTCGATCTCTTGACCTTGTGATCTGTCTGCCTCGGCCTCCCAAAGTGTTGGGATTACAGGCATGAGCCACCATCACGCCTGACTCTCAGGTGTGTCTTTATCAGCAGTGTGAAAAGGGACTAACACAGATATCCTGCCTCAAAAAAAAAAAAAAAAAAAAAGAGATATAACTGCTAAATTGTAAAAGGGATCTTGAATTAATAATAAGTCTGAGATAGCTTAAGATAAAATATTTAACTGGGAAGTATTTTTATATCTTATCAAGTAATAAGGCATTAAGGATGCCTGCCTGCTAGGCTGAACATTCCCTAAAAATCAACTGATGAATTGGATTAATCCAGAAGACTCTGGCACATCTGTTGGGAGATTGTCAGAGAGGATGCCTGCTACTAGCGATTGAATTGGAGATCAAATTACACTTGTAAGGACAGGATTAGTATTCTGTATTTTATCATCGATGTGACTTCTGAAATGGAACTGTTGCAAACACATTGAAAGATCCTAGAATAGTAGAGAGTGTCACCTGGATGACACCAAACACAAATCAAGACCACTTAGAATACAAGAAACTGGAAGAAAAAAAAAAAACCCGAAACAAAAGCCCCCACACATAACATCCTTAATTGAGGTCATGTTTGTTCTAATCATGCTCACTTGAGAAGCTTGTAAATGAAAAGACAAGAGACTTCCTACTAAACAGCTGTTGTGGTTGAATTGAGGAGCTAAGTGGTGACAAGCAACACTCAATTGCCATATGAGAGCAATACACAGATAGGGGTAAAACAGCCAGAATTAGGGTGTTTCCTTAGGAAGGGTGTCAGATTACCTCTGAGTAAAACCAATTCCCAGGAGAACTTTAAATCTGTTTATGTGGAAAACCTGGTGACTTAAGTAGTCTATACCTACCAGCGCCAGCTCTTCTAGTAGATGAAGTGTCTTTGACTAAAGAATTTTACTCATTATTTACCTAAAGAAGTCTTACCCAGATGGAGGAAAAATTAATTGACTTCACCTAGAATTTTACTACTCTGACATTGATGATGGGTGCCCCATCTGAAGATACAGTTGGCTAAATGCTCATGTGTGTCTGTGCAAAAGGCACTATAAATAGGGTTTTTCATGTTTCTGTGCCAAAGAGAATCAACTATGAAGGAAGAGCTATTTATTTATGTTTATACAAGGCAAGCTGTTTTTAATGAAATCTCTCTTGGGGATCATGAAACAGCTGTACGTGGCCCAAACACATGATTATTGCTGACTTATCCTGGCCAATGTGGGCCCTTCTTTTTTTTTTTTTTTCTCTGTCGTCTAGGTTGGAGTGCAATGGCACAATCTTGGCTCCCTGCAACCTCCACCTCCTGAGTTTAAGTGATTCTCCTGCCTCAGCCTCCCGAGTAGCTGGACTACAGGCATGCACCACCATACCCGACTAATTTTTGTATTTTCAGTAGAGCCGGCATTTCACCATGTTGGCCAGGCTTGTCTCGAGCTCCTGGCCTCAAGCAATTCGCCCACCTCGGCCTCCCAAAGTGCTGAAATTCCAGGCGTGAGTCACCACACCCGGCCGTGGGTACTTCTTTCCTCCCTTCTCCATCTTGTTGCTTTGTCTCTAAACCATAGTTCTCCATTTGTGTTCTTCGTAGCATGAGTATCACCTGGGAACTTGTAAGAAAAGGCCGAGACGGGCGGATCACAAGGTCAGGAGATCGAGACCATCCTGGCTAACATGGTGAAACCCCGTCTCTACTAAAAAATACAAAAAAAAAACTAGCCGGGCGAGGTGACAAGCGCCTGTAGTCCCAGCTACTTGGGAGGCTGAGGCAGGAGAATGGCGTGAACCCAGGAGGCGGAGCTTGCGGTGAGCTGAGATCTGGCCACTGCACTCCAGCTTGGGCGAGAGTGAGACTCCGTCTCAAAAAAAAAAAAAAAAAAAAAGAAATGCATATGGATAGGCTCATCCCAGACCTGTGGGATCAGGAACTCTGGGGTGGGGCCCAAGGATTTGTGTTTGCTCTCGTCCTGTCCGTGACTGATGCATGCTCAAGTCTGAGAATTGATGCTCTAAATCAGGGATCTACAAACTATGGCTATGGGCCAAGTCAGCTTCTTGACTGATATGGTACAGTTGGTGAGCAAGAAATTATTTTTATATTTTTAAACGTTAGAAAAAGGGGAATAGTATTTCATGACATATGAAAATTATATAAATTTATGTTTTAGTGTTTGTCCATCAATACCGTTTCATTGGAACATGATTACACCCATTCTCTTATAGCTTTGCACTACAACAGCAAAATGGGGTTGTTGCAACAGATACCATATGGCCCAAAGGCCTAGAATGCTTGTTATCAGCCCCTTTACAGAAAGAGTTTGTTGACCCAGCTCAAAATCCTTTGTTCCTTCGTCCTCCTCCTCTATCTCCACGCCCACCACTCCCCCCACACCCATTCCCATCTGAGGCCAGGACTCAGTCTGTGTCATTCATTGTCACTGATAGTCTCCTATCTTCTTGGAACTCAGGGTCAAAGAGATTGCTGACCTTCACTTTAGCATCATGTGCAGGGAAGCAAAGCAGCCTCGATTTTCATATGCAAACTGGATTTACTGGTGTCTGTCCAGAGGGAACATTACCCTGTGTAGTTTGCATTCACATTTTTTTGTTTCAGGGTTTAGGACATATATTTTCTTAGCATTTGATTATGGATGTGTTTTTAGAGAAACGTGCTGTGGGGCAAAGACCGGCCTGCTACTGTTTGTTCTGTCTAGAATGCTTTGGCATGCACACGGTAGATTGTTGCAAATTGTTGAATATTTGTGGTTTAGGAACTCGTTAGTTGTCATTCTAGATGAGGTTATGTGTCTGTCAACTTTGGGTTCTCACTTCCTGAAAAAGATCCTCTCCTAATGTTTCATAAATTAAAGGCTCATAGGCACACTGCAAACTGAAGCAAGAAATATGAATGCAATTGTACTTCCTGTGGCAAGACAAGATGCTTCTGCCCTGCAACCATCAGCTTCTTTCTGGGACAGTATGCTTATTTGCTTAATGCTAGCATAATAACCACGGAAACTGTGATCTGTGTTAAAATTAATCTTTTAAATCACTTAATAATGGGCTGCAGGAGCAGCCAATTGTACATGGACTACTTAAGTGAACTACTTTTAACATGAAGAGGAATATTTCATTTTGATTTTAATTTCACATTAATTTAATTATGTGAGTGTCTGAGAATGACACAATTTCACTTATTTTTCCCTGGGGAGATGTCAATGAATTCTCAATTTCCTTCCAAGGAGGCAGTCTTAGAATATTTGTGTGGTCTGTTGCATTGCTTTCCTGTTCTGTTCTAATAGGGCCAGCTGGGCTTTGACTCCGTGTAGCCGAGTGGGGGTGGAGGAGGGGGAACTGAGTGTGTCTGTTTGTGTGTGTGCACGAACATGTGTCTCATAAGGAGGGAAGGACTGGCTTGAGTTCTGGATTCAACAATAAAGGGTGTAGAAGAAACAGCACTATGGAAATTTCAAATGGCAACGAATACAAGCGGAGGTCTACATTTCAACAAAAATCACGGTTGATTATTAGTAAAAATTTTGTCGTAGACAACCCAGTTCTCTCTATAGAGAACAACTTTCTGAATGTGCACAGTGAGAGGCAGGAAACTGTTTTACTTCCTTGTTGCCTTGTTGCCTGGGCAGAGAAGAAGAAGTAGTATCAGGTGAAGAGACGGCGGGAAGGCGTGAGTAGTTTGGGAGGAGAAAAGAGGGCAATACTGTGAAAAAGGTCTTTGTTATGTTTACACCAATGACGTTTTTTTCTTGCAACTTTTTAACGAAACTTTTAAAGATACAAAAAGTTGAAAGAATAGTCCAATGAATACCTGTATATGCACCCAACTAGATTTAACAAATTCTTAGCGTTTTCTTACTTTTGCTTTATCCACCCATCAGTGTATCCGTCTGTCCATCCATCCCTTGTCCATCTGGTATGTCTCTCTATCTCTTCATCCATCCCATTCCATCCATCCAAACTAGGGAGACTGAATAGTGCCCTGACTGAGAACCAGAAGAATGGCTTCTGCTCTTGATCTTCAGAGCAGAAGGATTTTTTTTTTAGACCCACAAAAAGGGAGTTCCATAAGGGAAGTGAAAGATGAAGGTTACTTTTGTGTCGTGATCTTTATAATAGATTCAATGGGAAGCTAAATGTCTGGCAGTGATGATTACTGAGATGAAGGAAGGCAAGGGCTTTCATTTGACTGAATGACCATTACCATGAACCAACCTGAAAATTCGTTGGTATTAGAAAGCAAGTAGATAATTTTATCTTAAATTGTTGAATTTTATTACCAGGTAATATAGAAAATATTAGCTGCCTTCTTTTTTTTTTTGGGGGGGGGCGGGAAGTGGACAAGGTCTCGCTCTGTTGTCCAGGCTGGAATATAGTGCAGTGATGTCAGCTCCCTGCAGCCTCTGCCTCCTGGGTTCAAGCAATTTTGCCTCAGCCTCCAGAGTTGCTGGGATCACAGGCATGCACCACCACGTCGGGCTAATTTAGTAGAGACGGTGTTTCACCATGTTGGCCAGGCTGGTCTTGAACTCCTGACCTCAAGTAATCTGCCTACCTTGGCCTCCCAAAGTGCTGGGATATTACAGGCGTGAGTCACTGCGCCCGGCCAGAAAATAATATCTTTTTTTCTAATGTTTGTTTCCTCACTTTGGTTTACTGATACAATCCAAACCTCAGGGTTTTTATGTATTCAGGTAAGAAAATGGAATATTAAGACAGCTTTCCAAGTACACTTCCCCCAGAGTGATTCCATAGTGACAACAGGAATACATGAATGGAAAATTTGCTTAAAAAAGAAGATGTTGGAATTATCCCATTTATTTCAGTCTCTTATATATCACTTCCGTGTGCATGCTGAAAATGTAGGATCCTGGAAAGAACATGGCCCTGATTCTTCCCGAGTGGCTCAAGACAGTTGTAAGCCACAACACTCTCGTGTTCAAATCACGGGATTATGTGGATCTTTTAATTCTTACTTGAGTCTTCCTTACGAAATTTCTTAAATATGAATGGAGAGAAAGTCCCTGTTTCAAACGAATGTGATTTTGTTTACCACTTGAAAACAATTAGAGACATGTCCTTCGATTCTTTCCTCTGCATCTTTAAAAGTGCTATTGAGAAGCAAGGAAGCAGGACAGGACAGGCAAGACTGCACAGTTAAAGAGGATGGGGGATGGCCAGGCACGGTGGCTCATGGCTGTAATTCTAGTACTTTGGGAGGTCGAGGTGGGCAGATCGCTTGAGCCCAGGAATTCGAGACCAACCTGAGCAACATGGCAAAACTCCGTCTCTATTAAAAAAAAAAAAAAAAAAAAATTAGCTGGGCGTGGTGGCAGGTGCCTGTCATCCTAGCTACTCAGGAAGCTGAGGTGAGAGGATCACCTGAGCCCAGGAGGTTGAGGCTGTGGTGAGCCCTGATTGTGCCACTGCACTCCAGCCTGGGAGACAAAGTGAGACCCTGTCCCCAAAATAAATAAATAAATAAGTAAATAAAGAAAGAGGATGGAGCAGCTCCTAGCCTTGGGCTGCTCTGAAGCCCTCCACCACACATCTAGCTTAGCTCAGTCCAGTGGAGCATTAGCTTATCTTTGTGCACTTCAGTGGAATATGCCCTGTGTCTCTGGCCTGGTGTTGGAGAGTCTTTGGCATCAGGATTTACAAACTCCTCTATCACCATCGACCATCTGTAAATTCTTTGCTTTCGACTGTGCTCCTGCTTCTATTCTCCCTGCTGCCATCTTGGTCAGGGCCCTCAATTTCAGCCTGCTCTGGTTTAGTATTCTGTTAAAATTCCAACAAATTAGAATACTGCCTCTCAGCTCTCCCTGCACTTGTCTGTGCTGTGTGTGGCGCTCCATCTATCCACCCCTGAAAACCACATAGCTCAGATGGCCTTGTACTCAAAAGCACAGAATGGCCTCTATGGTGGGTACAGAGAAAAAGTCCTAACTCTCTCTTTTTGTATCTGTGGCCCTCAATTCCCCATCCAACTTTATCTGTCTCTTATAACTCACTAATAAGAACCCCTCTGCCTTAGTTATATTCATTTATTGTTTGTAACTCGCTGCATGTATCACACTGTAAACATCAAAGCCAACAGAAATCATTATTTTTGTAATGAAATCTCAGGGAAAGGGTTAAAGACAAACACCACTGGATGTAGCAGACTTACTTAAAGTTTTAATAGCTGTTATAACTCCAGATGAACCTGGCACAGTCCTTATTATAATGAACTTTTTGTTCACAATAGGTGGTAAGACAGAGTATGTGACTAAATCCCTCTCACCTGGAAGCAGATCATATTATATAGGAAGCTTGATCTTCATATGATGCCTTCCTTCAATTTATCTGTCTCTGTCTTCTTTTGAACTCTCCTTGTTGACATTTATTTTTAAGAGGGTCTGCAGTCCCATGTTCCTGAATATTTGCCATCCTCAGAACAGCTGGGTTTATTTCAATTGATGTCCATTGCTCATCATGCAAACACAGCATCTCTTTGAACATGATTTTCAATTTGATGAATATTCTGAGGGTTGATTATGCATGAGTGGTCTTGTCCGTATCGTTTCTGGCAGCTTCCCACATTCACATGCTTATTACTCTGGAGTTCACTTTGCTCACTAGTTCTAATCCCTATATTCTTTTATTCTTAAAATCCTTGTGATCAAATCAGTACTTTTGAATTCAAATATTATCTATTTATATGTTTGAAATTAATTTTACTGGCCAGGCATGTTGGTTCACGCCTGTAATCCCAGCACTTTGCGAGGCTGAGGCAGGCGGATCACGAGGTCAGGAGATCAAGACCATCCTGGCTAACACGGTGAAACCCTGTCTCTACTAAAAATAAAAAAAATTAGCAGGGCGTGGTGGCGGGCACCTGTAGTCCCAGCTACTTGGGAGGCTGAGGCAGGAGAATGGCGTGAATCTGGGAGGCAGAGCTTGCAGTGAGCTGAGATTGCACCACTGCACTCCAGCCTGGGTGACAGAGTGAGACTGTCTCAAAAAAAAAAAAAAAAATTACTTTTGGGGTCTACTTTAGCTGTATATGAGATACTAATACATTAGTTCATGTTATTATTTGTAAAGAAATAAATGCACACATATATTAAAGATGAACCCTTATCTTTTTTTTTTGGCAGTCTAATTCAGTCTGTTGCCCAGGCTGGAGTGCAGTGATGTGCAGTCTCAGCTTACTGCAACCTCTGCCTCCTGGGTTCAAGTGATTCTCCTGCCTCAGCCTCCCGAGTCGCTGGGATTATAGGCATGCACTCCCACACCTGGCTAACTTTCGTATTTTTAGTAGAGATGGAATTTCACCATGTTGGCCAGACTGGTCTCGAACTCCTGATCTTAAGTGATCCACCCTCCTTGGACTCCCAAAGTGCTGAGATTACAGGTGTTAGCCACTGCGCTTGGCCAACCCTCACATTTTTAATGAGGGGTACATGATAATATTATATTAAAAACTTGGATACCATTTAATTTATTTATTGATTGATTTTTTTGAGACAGCATGTCACTCCTATTGCCCAGGCTGGAGTGCAGTGGCATGATCATGGCTCACTGCAGTCTCGACTTCCTGGGCTCAGGTGATCCTCCTACCTCAGCCTCCCAAGTCGCTGAGACTACAGGCATATGCCACCACACCCAGTTAAATTTTTTTTGTATTCTTTTATAGAGATAAGGTTTCGCCATGTTACTCAGGCTGGTCTTGAACTCCTGGGTTCAAGCAATCCACCCATCTCAGCCTCCCAAAGTGCTGGGATTACAGGCATGAACCACTGTGCCCAACCATTTTATAATTTTTTACCATTGGTTTAACATTTATCATGTTTCACAGTATGTAATTATCTTTTTTTAAGAAAACAGCTTTATTGAGATATAATTTGTATTTCATAAAATTCTTTCACTTTATGTATACAATTAAATTATTTTTAGTCAATATGCAGAGTTATGCAGCCTTCAGCACAATCGAATTTGAAAACATTGTTATTATCTCCCAAACATCCTCTGTGTCCATCTGCAGTCACTCTCTGTTCCCATGCCCAGCCTCAGGCAACTGTTGGTCTACTTTCTCTCTCTATAGATTGATTTGCCTCTTCTGAACTTTGCATAGAAATGGAATTATACAATATGTGGTTTTGTGACTGCCTTCTTTCACTTGGTATATGTTTTTGAGGTTCTTCTGTGTTGTGATGTGTCTAAATACTTTATTTGTGTATGCTTCTGAACAGTATTCCACTGTATGGATATACCACATTCTGTTCATCTGTTCACCAGTTGCTGGCCTTTGAATTATTTCCAAATGGCTATTACGAATGAATAACGTTGCTATGCATATTCATGTGGACATATGTTTTTATTTCTCTTGGAAAAATTCCTATGAGTGGAATAGGTGGGTGATATGGTAACTTCATCTTTAACTTTTTTTTTTTTTGGAGTCTTCCTCTTGTCATCCAGGCTGGAGTGCAGTGGCATGATTTTGACTCACTGCAACCTCCCCCTCCTGGGTTCAAGTGATTCTCCTGCCTCAGCCTCCTGAGTATCTGGTATTACAGGCGCCCACGACCATGTCCGGTTAATTTTTTGTATTTTTAGTAGAGACAGGTTTTCACCGTGTTGGCCAAACTCATCTTGAACTCCTGACCTCAAGTGATCCACCTGCCGTGGCCTCCCAAAGTGCTGGGATTACAGGCATGAGCTACCATGCCTGGCTTTTACTTTTAAGAAGTGGCAAAACTGTTTTCTTTCAATTGCTGATAAAAGTAGAACTATTTACTACCAAGCAGGCACTGAACAGTCATGAGACCTATTCTCATAGCTCAGAAAAGTCTCCTCTCTGGCATTCTGACTGGCCCCATGCCTAAAAGTTACACTCTTAGGCAGATTAAAGGATATTTTGCAGACAGGACCTGGTCCTGGTGAGTTGTCAGCATCCTCCATGAAACAGAGCAAGGTGGGACTAATATGACTCTAGACTTTAAACGCTACACTGACTGTGTCAGCCTCCTGGGCTTCCTGGGTCCTATACTTAAGACACTGGGTCCCATCTAATGTTTCTAACCCGTCACTGACTTTGAAAAACACTCATTTCACCACTGAAAAAGTATTCCCTACATTCCAGTTGCTACTTAACACATCTCTTAATTGCAAGACATATGAAGTAATAAGTAAATGAAGAGTTGGTTCCTCACTGTGATACTTTAAAGGCTACCTATTCACCCTAGAATATTCAATCTGACCATGGTGCTTCAGCTGCCTTTAAGGTGTAAAGTTAATTTTAACCAGGAGCATTACATTATGTGTACACAAGGAAACATTATCATAACAGCCGACCATAGTTTCCATGGGATATAGTGAGAGGAAAACTGAAGAGTCCGTGTATCAGTATCAATGTATTAGCTGATATAACAAATCATCAATACATTGTATCATTGATAAAATAACTCAAGAACTACTCAGAAAAACAGTTCTAATAGCCACTACTGCCTACCTGCATAGAAATATTTGTAGAGTACAAAAGATAATTTGCCAAGCTATAATAGTACAGTTTCTTGTCCGTTATCTATTGGTATAATTCTGTGCTCACCAAGCAAGTTATTATTTGGTAGCCTCACTTTCCCCAGCAGGAGAGTGTCCTAAGGAAAAAAGGCAGTTCCAGTTATCCTACCAGATATCTTAAAATTATTACTTAAAAATTGCCATTCTGGTTTTTAAATCCCCCCTCCCCCGACCCCTCGACAAAGAGGCCCATATCCTACTCCTAGAATCTGTGAATATGTTACCTTATAGGGCAAAAGGGATTTTTCAGGTGCGATTAAATTAAGGATCTTGAGATGGGTGGATTATCCTGGATTATTGGCTTGGGCTCAAAATAATTACTGCCACCTTTACAAGAGACAGCCAGGAGTCTCAAAGTCAGGGAAGAAGACATGATGATGGAAGCAGGGGTCAGATAGTTGGAGAGGATCTGAAGATGCTGCAATGCTGGCTTTGAAGATGGAGGAAGGGGTCGAGCCTCCAGAAGGAGCTAGCCCTGCAGATACCTTAATTTTAGCCCAGTGAGTCCGATTTTGGACTTTTAACCTCTAGAACTGTAAGACAATAAATGTGTGGGCTTTTTTTAAAGTCATTATCTTTGTGATAATTTGTCACAGCAGCAGTGGGAAACTAGTACAGTTAGTGTGATTTAATTTTCCAAAATTTAATAAACTTTGGATAAACTAAAAGATTAAATTTCTGAAAGATGAAACTGAGCCCTGGGATTATGATGAAGCCCTATGTCATTTTCTCTCTCTCTCTCATCATGATCATCCTCACAGCCTGAAAAAGTAGAAAGTAGGGATTCATTCTAGAATTGTATCCCTTGAGCATTCAGAGATGAGGAAAGAACACATTACTTCAGTAGAGTTTATGTAATATTTTCAATTGCCTGTAACAGAAAACAAAAACAAAGTCCAGAATTGTAACAACTGGCCAAATTAGATATAACATGTTCCATTCACTGAATTGCTTCTACTTGACCCCTAGGAGAGTACCTCTGTGCCTACTCACTAAGTTCTAACAAGCTCGGTGATCTATTTGTCCAGCCCGTTGTAAGATGGGCTTCCAGATCTGAAGCCACAGATCAGAAAGTGGGGATGGGGAGTGAATTACTGAAAGAGGTCTCATTTCAGCAAAAAGAAGAGAGAGATCCAAACCTGAGAGCAGGAATGAGGGAGAAGAATCCTTAAAATATAGACCTCAGAATTTAGAAAGAAAAATAAATAAGGCAGCAGTCCGGTGGGGCCATTTAGTGAAGGACCAACTAGCCCTACCCACCTCAGTAGGAGGCTCTGGGCACATCAGTGTGTTTAATAACAATGCAAAATTTGGGGTTCTTCGTGATAAACCTGTCATCAGTATAGCATTAGATTGTGGTTTTTACAAAATCCTAATAAGGCAGAGAAGTAAAGATAAATATGTATTTTATTGCTTATTGGCACAAGATGATCTAATGATTTACAAAATAAGAAGCCTCTCACTCTTTAACTATGCCAAATAAACAAAGCAATAAAATATTATTAAAGGCCAGGCATGATGGCTCATGCCTGTAATCCCACCACTTTGGGAGGCCAAGGCAGGCAGATTACTTGAGGTCAGGAGTTTGAGACCAGCCTGGCCAACATGGTGAAATTCCATCTCTACAAAAATAGAAAAATTAGCCAGGTGTAGTGGTGCATACCTGTATTCCCAGCTGCTCGGGAGATTGAGGCAGGAGAGAATCATTTTAACCCAGGAGGCAGAGGTTGCAATGAGCCAAGATTGAGCCACTGTACTCCAGCCTGGGCAACATAGCGAGACTCAATCTCAAAAACAAACAAAAAGTATATTAAAAACTTTAGCCCTAAGCATAGACTTTTTTTCCAAATAAAAGTAAGGTGAATTTATATGACCCTACCAGTTTACAGATGACCCTAAGCCCTTTAAAATAAGAAGATGAAGTCAAATTTTTGGCATATACAGATCTTCACCACTACTAGCCCTGAGTTTCCTTAGGCAAGGATTAAGTTCCATAAACTGATTTGGTAATCATCACTTTGCATATCATAAAAAGTAGTATGTCAGGTAAGTATTTAATACTCCCTGGGCACTCTGTTGGAGGAAGTAAATGGATAACCAGGCACAGCCATAAAACAGAGCGAAAAGACCTGTCAGACAACATCCTGGATGGCTCCACAGCTTGGAGCTTTATCTCCAGATTCCAGATAATATCTTACTGAGCTACTCTAGTAAGCCTAATTCCAGAAAAAATGTTAAACTTTTCCCAAGCTTCAAACTCAGAGGAGAATATGAGTGAAAATCATGTATCAACCCGGTGGGCCAGTAGATGGGGATTTTATTACATCCTTGCTCGTCAGGCTTAGTGGCTCTTCACCATAATGGCATTCCTCAAGATAATACTATAGAGTCCTTTATAGATCTTTCTCTCCGTGGCAGAGGCTCTGTTCACTGAGAATATACCAATATATATTGGTATACTAGAATATACCAATAGATAATATCCCCGTAGTCGTCATGCCCAAATAGCAGAGAAACAACGAGAAAAGATGAAATTACAATAAAATGTGAAATATACTCTGGCAAGAGTAATATGAGATCCTATGGGGGTTTTTAGGAGGTTGCATCATGTGAGAGCACAGAAGGCTAAGTGGGAGTTACCAACTGAAGGTGTCAGCGAGGGGGTGAGGAATCTTATAGAAGCTGAAATTGCAGGAACGAAGAGCTAGTGTTGACAATGTGAGCTGGGCATTAACACAACCCAAAAAGGCTCAGGTCAATTCCCTTTAGAGGCCATAGTAGAGCATTCAGAGTTGATCCAAAGAGCAATAGGAGTCTTTGAAGGGTTTTAAGTGTAGCAGATATCAAGAAGGTTGCACTCAGAAAGATGTCCCTGGCTTTGGACCTATGAAAGCTTGAGAAGAGAAGACCTATGAGAAGACTGAAGAATCTCTCCTAGAAGATCTTCATGGCACCAGAGTAAGAAAGAAACACACCCTTGTTAGTGTCTTCACTTCTCCTGAATTAGGTTCAAGGAATGGGTCTGGTGACATCTAACCAAGGGATATCAATCTGACATCTCTACAGGTCAAATCCAATGGCAAATGCATTTTCTTGGCCCGCACAGTGATGATTTTTAAAATAACTTAGATGCCTTTTTAAACTAGGGCATGCACTCTCCACCACTCTCTATTTTTTTTAAAGTTGAGCCAAGTTGCATATTTATCTTACCAGCATGGCCTCTGTGGGCATTTGAGTGTGTGAGCCTATGAGATAAGATATTAAATTCTTTTTTTACATTTAATCTATTAAATCATCATCATCCTTTTAGGCATTTGGACCACTATTACAGGAACAACCCTATCACGTACCAGGAAGCCACATGGAGTTCAAAGAAGTATAAAAACATCATTCCTTTCCTCATAGAGGGTTCACATTTTTGTTTTTGGAAAAGGTATAAAAAAGATAATTAGCAAAAGATCTGAATGAACATTTTGCCAATTAAGGTATACATTGAAAAGAGGTTCAATAACATGTGTCATCAGAGAAAAGCAAATAAAAACAACAATGAAATACGATTCCACACCCACCAGAATGGCTACAATAAAAAATCACAGGGATAAATGTTGATGAGCACAATGGGGAGAAACTGGAACCCTCATACATTGTTGATGGGATGTAAAATGGTGAAGCCACTTTCTTTGTCATCTACCACCTAGTATTGGCAGCAGGAACATGTAGCTCCAGAAGGATGAATGACTAGGTCCTTGGCTCTCCAGCTTTAGCCACCAGCATCAGTATCACCTGGGGTTGCTGGTTAGAACATAGATGGCTCAGCCTCAACCCCCGAGTTTCTGAGTCAATCTGTCTTGGGTGAGAGGTTGAGACTTTGCATTGTTCAGGCCTAGGTGATGCTGCTGCTGCTGGTTGAGGACCACTCTTTGAGAATCACTGAGGTAGGTTTTGTTGTGGGTTAAAGCAACCAAACATTATTTTCTGGCTCGCACAACATGTCCACCATGGGTTGGCTGGAGGCTCTGCTCTGTATCATGGCTGATCTTGCTTTGTGACCCAGGCCGATGGAACAACCACAGTCTGGAGCATTACTATTTGCAGTGCACATGTGGAAGAGTGCTGGCAGGTATGGCCTTGGTCATGTAAAAAGATTCCTCACAACTCAATGTGAGCTGGCCACGTAACTCAACCCAGCAAGTGAGCACCAGGATGTACAGTGTGAACATGTGTCTCAGAGGATGATAATCTGGATATTTGTAAACAGCACTAATGATTACCACAGGTATTACCCAACTTTAACCAAAAGAACCTGATGACAGCTTAGCAGCCAAATTGATTTAAGAAAGCTCACAATACCTGGGTATGATACAGTGGATGTTACTGTGGCTCAATCATGGTTATTGTTTGGTCTTTCCAAGCAGAGTCAGAAACTATACGAACCTCATTGGTCCCATACTTACAAAACATTTCTAACTTGGTTCCTCTTAGATAAATGGTTAATCTTTCTCTCCTTCCACCCATATCACCTTCACTACCACCTTTTTTAATTTTTAGATTTTGTTGCAGATGTGACCTTTCCTGACTTTCTTGTTAAATTCTGGAGATAGACTTGGCTTTGGAGGCTCACTGCCTCAATGTGCTGATTACAAGCATGATGGGAATAGTCTGAGAATTCTGGTTATCAGCAACCCTCATTTTGTGAGCCCCTTCCTCCATCTTTCCCTTCCTCTCTACTCCCTCCTCCCTCCCTTTTTTCTTCTTTCCCAATGCAACTTTGCCATCAGTTTAACCATCCAGAAAATTGATAACATAATGTACAATTTAACCATAGACTTAAATCTTTGCTCTAAAATTGTATCTCAAGACCTCTCCCTAAGTCATCACTTCAACTAGTATTGCTGTTAGACAGTCCTATTATAGGTTCTTACTTTCAAGCCGGGCAGAGAGAATAGTCTCATCCTCACCCAAGACGGACTTCGAGGGGAAACATCAGGGTGAATGAAGGCTGCTTGTTTTGCATTCTTTGGTTCAATCACTTCAGTTCATCAGGGAAATAAAACTGTCAGCACAACATCTCTGAGTACAGAGGATGATGGCACAGTGTGTGATTCAAAGGATTGCCCAAGGCTAACGCCACTGTGTAAGCTTTAATTAACTAAGACAGTCAGGGGCAGGTGCTGTGGGAGGGAACACTATCACTATTAATGTTAATTTTTTTATGTGAATATAGAGGAACTCCTAGATGGATTATTTCATAATTAATTATCTTATAAGTTATGAATGTACTAGATATCCCCTCAAGAAGGGTTAGAGAGATCAATTCATTTAATGCAGCTAATTTTTTAGAGGCTTTTCTGGCAACCATATATTATGGCTACCATTTTGCTTCACTTTTTTTGTGTGTTTTTTCTGGAGCCTAAAATAGTTCCGTCTTTAAGATGGAAATGGTTAATGATTACTACTATGCTTTTTGGAATATTCTAAGTTCCTTATGTGCATTTTAGGGAATAGGTCAAAGTGAGATGAGCAAAAATGATGGCTTTGGAGTTCCTGATATAATCTGGTATTGCAGGAAATAGACAGGTATTTTTCAACCAAAAAAAGTTTGCTTTTTTTTTTTTTAAGTTGACGTTATCCTGGTAGTTGGTTTTATTGAGTCAAAATAGTTTGCTTTATGCAAAATGTTTTATATATTTTAGTGTTTTATTATCTTAAACATTGAGGTTTTCTACCTACCTTTTGTTAATATTGATATTTTTATTGTTCTTTACCACAAACTTAAATGGGAACAGGCAGGACTCAGCTATTTGTATTTGCCCCAAGGTTTAGAAACAAGACTGATAAGACAGTGGTTGAGGTGGTTCGAATCAGTTAAACCAGATTTTCAGGTAGGGCAGAACTGCCAGGATTCATCAGAAGCCTGAACTCAACCCTGGGGGTGGGTGGGGTAATGGGGAGGGATCAGTGGGGTAGAGAAGAAAATTTTTCTTGGAGAACATGCTTCCTTTTGAACACTGGTAGGTTTCTCAAACCACAGCATGCCTGAAATATTTGTTGTGTGGGGGTCGAAAACTCATCAAAACAATTATCTGTACCAACCTGTAGCTGTTAGGCATATGGTGCTAGGGTCAATTGTTTGGCTGAGTTCAAATGCTCCCCCACTGACTAGCTGCAGGACCAGACCATGGTGGGCATGTTCCACCCCTCAGTGCCTTATATCCCTCATTTGCAAGATAAAGATAGTAAGAATATCTACTCTCATAGAATATGGAGATTGAGTAGTACAATATATGTAATCCCAGCACTTTGGGAGGCTGAGGCGGGCAGATCACGAGGTCAGGAGTTCAAGACCAGCCTGGCAAACATGGTGAAACCCCATCTCTACTAAAAATACAAAAATTAGCTGGGCATGGTGGTATGTGCCTGTAATCCTAGCTACTTGAGAGGCTGAGGCAGGATAATTGCTTGAACCGGGACCTAGGAGGTTGCAGTAAGCCGAGATCCAGCCACTGCACTCTAGCCTGGGCTACAGAGGGAGACTCCATCTTAAAAAAACAAAACAAAACAAAACAAAACGAATACTATACAAATAGTAGCTTGAACAGTAAGTATCTGACAGATAGGTAAACACATAGTGATATGGCTTGACCCTGCGTCCCCACCCAAATCTCATCTTGAATTATACTCTCATAATTCCCACGTGTTGTCAGAGGGAGGTAGTGAGAGATAATTTGAATTATGTGGGCGGTTCCCCCATACTGTTCTTGTGGTAGTGAGTAAGTTTTATGAGATCTGATGGTTTTATCTGCGGTTTCCATTTTTGCATCTTTCTCATTTTCTCTTGCCACCACTATGTAAGAAGTACCTTTTACCTCCCGCCATGATTCTGAGGCTTCCCCAGTCATGTGGAACTCTGAGTCCAATTAAACCGCTTTTTCTTCCCAGTCTCGGTATTTCTGTATCAGCAGCATGAAAACAGACTAACACACTCAGTAAATGTTACCTATTATTGTTATTCCTTTTTTTCCCATCACTTCTTTCATAAATTAATAATAATCAAGCAACAAGTGCACGTTGTTCTCCTCCCAATTATAAGACATTGCTGGGCTCACAAATAAATATAGGATAAAGTCTTTCTCTTATAGAAAGGTTCAAAACAATGGTAAGATCAATCATAAATAAGTGATGATTTAGAAAATATAAAAGAAAATAAATTATCAGTTTCCAAATATTGCAGAGCGTATACTTCAAAGAAATTCAGAAGAGGGAGAATGACTCTGGAATGATGTGGTCTGGAAGTCTTTACAGAGGAGGAACAATTTGGATAAGCACAAAAAGTGTAGGCGGGCCGAGCACAGTGGCTCATGCCTGTAATCCCAGCACTGTGGGAGCCTGGGGTGGGTGGAACATCTGAGGTTGGGAGTTCGAGACCAGCCTGACTTACATGGTGAAACACTGTCTCTACTAAAAATACAACATTAGCCAGCCGTGTATTTTTCTCTACTAAAAATACAAAATTAGCCATGCCTGTAATCCCAGCTACTCGGGAGGCTGAAGCAGGAGAGTGACTTGAACTCAGGAGGCAGAGATTGTGGTGAGCTGAGATTGCACCACTGTACTCCAGCCTGGGCAACAAGAGTGAAGCTACGTCTCCA
>NW_012115888.1:2414702-2421622 GCF_000951035.1 Colobus angolensis palliatus | reverse complement strand
ACTCCAGCCTGGGCGACAGAGCGAGACTCCTTCTCAAAAAAAAAAAAAAAAATTCTGCTTGTAACAAAGGCTCATATTTAAGGTTACTTGGGTCTGAGTATTCCAGGCAGCTGTTGTTCTCATCTCGGCTCAAATAAACTTTTTTTTTTTTTCTTTTGAGATGGAGTCTCGCTCTGTGGCTCAGGCTGCAGTGCAATGGCATCATCTCGGCTCACTGCAACCTCTGCTTCCTAGGCTCAAGTGATTCTCCTGCCTCAGCCTCTGGAGTAGCTGGGATTATAGGTGTGAGCTGCCAGCCCGGCTAATTTTTGCATTTTTAGTAGAGATAGGATTTCACTACGTTGGCCAGGCTGGTCTCGAACTCCTGGCCTCTAGTGATCCGCCTGCCTCAGCCTCCCAAAATGTTGGGATTACAGGCATGAGCCACTGCACCTGGCTGAGCAAACTCCTTAAAATTATATTTTGTGCCCCAGCTTCTTCCCTTAGGTTGACAGGGGTACGCATTTGATTCTTCTCTATGCATTGCATGGCCATTGTAATGGTTCATTTTATGTGTCAACTCGACGAGGTTAAAGGATGCCCAAGTAGCTGCTAAAATATTATTTCTGTGTATGTCTGTGAGGGTGTTTTCGGAAGAGATTAGCTTTTGGCTTGGTTGACTGAGTAAGGAAGACTGTGTTCACCAGTGTGGGTGGGTATGGTCTGATCCCATGAGGGCCCAGATAGAAACACAAAGGTGGAGAAAAGGTTTGAAAAAAAGAAAACCCAAATTTTAGACAATATTAATTTAACAGAGTTTGAGAAAAGGACAATTCGTGAATCAGACATCATTTAAAACCAGAAGAGGTACAGAATGCTCTGTTACAGTGGGGTGGACAGAGAGCTTTTATAGGTGGACTCAGGAGTAAGACAAAGAAAATACATTTGATTGGTTAGAATGGAAAGACCTTAGTTAGAGGGCAGGTGCAGTTTCGATTGGTAAAGTCTCTATTTTCATTTTACTGTTTATATTGGGCTTAGGTACACCTCCCTGTTAAGAATATTTTAGCAGGGTGAATTCACTTTTTTAGCAGGGTGAATTCACTTTTCTTAAGCTGAGACATCCATCTTCTCCTGCCCTTGGACATTAGCACTCTTGATTTCTGCACTCTCAGACTTGGACCAGGATTTCCACCATTGGCCCACCCCCTCCATTCTCAGGTCTTCAGACTTTGACTGGGATTTAAACCGTTGGCATCTCTGGTTCTCAGGCCTTTGAGTTAGCCTGGAATGACACTTTCAGTTTTCCTGGGCCTCCCTGCTTGCAGAGGGCAGATCATGGGCCTTCTCAGCCTCCATAATCATGTGAGCCAATCCCTCATGCTCAATCTCTTTCTATGTATCTATACATACCCTATTAACTCTGTTTCTCTGAAGAACTCTGCCTGATATAGTCATAATACGTTCTTTAACATTGTATTGGCTCACGCCTGTAATCCCAGCACTTTGGGAGGCCGAGATGGGCGGATCACGAGGTCGGGAGATCGAGACCACCCTGGCTAACATGGTGAAACCCCGCTCTACTGAAAATACAAAAATTAGCTGGGCGCGGTGGCGGGCGCCTGCAATCCCAGCTACTCGGGAGGGGGAGGCAGGAGAATGGCGTGAACCCGGAAGGCGGAGCTTGCAGTGAGTGGAGATCGCACCACTGCACTCCAGCCTGGGCGACAGAGCGAGACTCTGTCTCAAAAAAAAAGCCAAAAAAACCAAAAAAAAACCACATTGTATTAGTCCATTTCCATGGTACTGATAAAGACATACCTGAAACTGGGTAATTTATAAAGGAAAAGAGGTTTAATGGACTCACAGTTCAATGTAGCTGGGGAGACCTCATACTCATGGTGGTAGGTGAAAGGCACATTTTACATGGTGGCAGGCAAGACAGACTGAGAGACAAGTGAAAGGGGAAGCCCCTTATAAAACCATATGATATCGTGAGACTTATTCACTATCACAAGAACAGTAAAGGGGAAACTGCACCCATGATTCAGTTGTCTCCTACCAGGTCCCTCCCACAACATGTGGGAATTACGGGAGCTACAATTCAATATGAGTTTTGGCTGGGGACACAGCCAAACCATATCAAACATGAATATAATCAAAATAGCAGAAGGCCATGGGCATATGCCAAAGTCTTCACAGGGAACCCCTTTATACCTTCTCTCCCAGCTTTTTAAACAGCACTTCAAGCCAAACAGCTATCATGTGGCATTTACCTGCTATCATGCAGTATAAAACCTGCTTTTATAGACTGCTCATTCTTTGCGCTGTCCATTTTAAGCTCATGAGACATACTCATTGAACTGACAGAAGAAAATATGCAGGCTTGAACTAATATATAAGTACTTGTATTATATTAAATGTAATTATTAAATCATATCTACTATTGTCACATTTTTTGGGGGATGACGATGCTGAAATATTATGGAACAACTAGAGTAATTTACATATTCTTTACTTTGGTCACTTTTTTCATTGAAGCCATCAAAATACTTAAAAATAATTTTTATCTTTTAGTATAAAATTATCTTATGTAGATTGACTATTTTAATAAAAGCATCTAAAGCAGCATTTGTAGCCCAAGTGTCAGAGTTGTTGATTTGCAAGATTAAAATATTTTACTTGTAAAATACCCAACTAAGCTCAGGTTCAAGAAACATGTTTTTGATGACAAGTGCTTCTTCTTTTAAGATTATTTTTTAGTGACCACAATCCAGAGTGATAATGAAAAAGGAAAGAAGAGAAGAAGGAAAGGAAGGAAGAGAATAATCCAGGGAGAACAAATTTAGGTTGGTTAAATGTTCCGGACGCATATGGGTTTTGTTTTCATTTTATTTCAACATTATATTATAAAAAATTTAAAACATATTATGAATTTGAAATAATTTTAAGTCAATACCCATATACCACCTAGATTGTACCACTAAGTTTTACTGTACTTGTTTTATCACATATCTATTAATTTCTCTACCTTGGATGTGTAAATGTTTTAATTTTGACTATGCAATGAAAGACTGAATCAATTTCATACAGAGTTCCAGTTGGTTAGGTCTATGCTATCTGTTTTCCTGTTTCTGTAGTATCTACCATCACTTCCAAGCGAGACAAGCGAGACAGATTAGAAGAATCAATTTAGTTTATCAAAAAATGCTTCTTGAGCATTTAATGACATGCCTAACATGCTTCTGTGGAGCTGGGCAGGCTTAGAGGCTTAGCAATCATCTGGGGAGCTTCCTAACTTGACATTCTCATGGGATCTACTCCCCCAAATTCTGACATGGGGACTTGAAATCTGTATTTTTTAAAGGATATTTTAAAAAGACATCAAACATGATTTTGAGGCAAAAAAACAAAAACAGAAAACAAAAAACTGGTAAGAACAATGTCAGAGTGAAAGGATAATGGCAGAATCTTTGGTGATACTAGTGACTACCCTAAGACAGGGCAGCTGCAGAACTTGAAAACTAATCTCTAATGACAGCAAGCAAATCAGTGGCTGTCAAGTGGTGTGCTTAGAAGCCTTTTCTGTCAGCCAGGCCCACTTCTGGGAGCTAGAGATACAGAAATAGATAAAACCTGCCTTGCAAGTTAACAATAGGACTTAACAGGTGGTTGGATTTGGAAACCATTGACCTTGACACTGTCAAAGAACTGCATGTTACAGTCCCTTTTTTTTTCTTTTTTTCTTTTTTTTTTGGTGGGGGAGGACAAGGTATTGCTCTCTGTTGTCTAGGCTGGAATGCAATGGCATTATCTCTGCTCACTGTAGCCAAAAACTCCTGGGGTCAAGTGATCCTCTTGCTTCAGCCTCCTGAGTAGCTAGGACTACAGGTGAGTACCACCTGCAATTTTTATTTATTTTTAGTAGAGACAGGGTCTTGCTATGTTTTCCAGGCTGGTCTCAAACTCCTGGGCTCCAGTGATCTGCCTGCTTCAGCCTCCGAAAGTGTTGGGATTACAGGCATAAGCCACTGCATCCCTACAGTTTTGAGAGAAGGCAAGACATTTTGGAGGAAAAGTCAATAATCCAGTATCTAACCAAGTACTCAGTTCTGTGGTTTACATAGTAAGTGCTTGTATTAGTCTGTTTTCATGCTGCTGATAAAGACTTAACTGAGATTGGGCAATTTACAAAAGAAAGAGGTTTAATGGACTTACAGTTCCACGTGGCTGGGGAAGCCTCATGATCATGGCAGAAGGCAAAGTAGCAAGTCACTTCTTACATGGATGGCAGCAGGGAAAGAGCTTCTGCAGGGAGACTCCTGTACGTAAAACCATCAGATCTCATGAGACTCATTCACTATCATGAGAACAGCACAGGAAAGACCTGCCCCCATAATTCAATCACCTCCCAACAGGTTCCTACCATGGCATGTGGGAATTGTGGGAGTCACAGTTCAAGATGAGATTTGGGTGGGGACACAGCCAAACCATATCAGTGCTTGAAATTTCCAGTGGATAGAAGGACTAATGTAGGCTAAAAAGCTGGTCAAAATTTCATGGATAGCAAGATGGGTAAACTGAGTCAAAGAGAATCAGTAGTACTTGAAGAGGTCATGAAAGAAGAAACAGACAATCCAAGTCTGGAAAACACAAAAAGGAGAGTGTCGATGAACTAATGGTGGAAAAATGTCTATGCTCAGGACATGGGGGGTTGTAGGCTTTGGAGGGTATACAATGCTAGACAGTAGCAAATGTAAATTTCTGAACAAATTTTAAAGAATAGCCTCAAGTCTCCAGCCCTTGCCACAGCAGCGAATGACACACTGATTATATTTTGTAACTCTCTCCTGTGGTTTCTGGTAGACACAGAGTTACCTGTACTCAATAGGAAGGTCAGTGAAGTCCAGGGCAAGCCATTTTCATCCCAGGAAGAGGCATTCTCCTGAGACTCCAGTTGCTCACTCCCTTTTGTGTATTAGGTACTTGCAGTTTGAGCTAGTGAGATCACAGAGGGCTTCTTCTCACTTCGGGATTGAGTTCCTCGTGCCAAAAACCTTGCTTAGCTCATGGAAAAAATGACATTTAGATTTCTTTCCATCTGCATTCATCTCCAAGATCTCTGGCTCCCATCAAACTCATATTCATTTGTTGTTATTATTTTGTTTTTCACTTTCTGGCCTCCAGTGTTAAGCCTGACTACTGAGGCCATGAAATACCTAGATGCTGCACTGCCATCTTGGACCCCTATGTACCCTTGACTTATTTGTAGGACCATAGGAACTTTATTAGTTATTAACTACTGTTCTGATCTCACAGTTTCCAAGGGTAGGGAATCTGGGTGTGGCTTGGCTGGGTGATCCTGGCTCACTGTGTCTCCCGAGGTTGCACTTGAGATGTTGGCTGGGGCTGCAGCCGTCTCAAGACTTGACTGGGGCTGAAGGATTCACATCCAAGTTCACTCCTGTGTTTGTCAGCAGGCCCCAGTTCCTCACTGGCTGCTGTCAGAAAAAAGTCCTGTTTTCCAAAGTGACACATTAGAGTAAGTGTGTATCTAGCTAGTCAAATGGTGTAATTTTAGGAAAGAGATAGGTTTCTAACTCTAAAATAATGCCCTTCGGTAGCGAGTCATGTTCGTGCCACTGCACTACAGCCTGGGCAACAGAATGAGACCCTGCCCAGCTGACCCCCACCAAAAAATTAGAGTTCCTTGCATGATAGCCTTCTCCACAGGGCAGCTCACAAGGTGGTAGCTGCTTCCCCTGGAGCCAGTGGTGTCCTAGAGAGAAGGCTGAAGAGCTGGAGAGAGCCAAGCAGGGAGCCTCAGTGTTCTATAACTGAATGTCAGAAGTGGCAATACATTACTGCTGCCATTTACTATTTGTCACAGAGACCAAAGGATCAAAGTCCATTCCTGGTACAGAGTAGAAGGGGACTATAAAAAGGACTCTGAAAGTATCAGGAGGCCGAGTTCCTTGGGGGCTGCCTTGAGGGCTGGCCAGCACAGGCACCATCACCCCAGTTAGGGTGCCTAAACCAGCTCCATATCCATCCAAATACTTCTTTCATCTGTCTTGTTTGAATATGAAATGGGAGAGACCAGAAGTACATTATCAAGAAAGCATCAATGCATTGCCCGAGTGCCTTTTGTGTACTAAATGCAACAGTGAGTTCCATAGAGTTCACTGAAACAATAGGATAACATTTTCACCTCAGGACCTTTAGGATGTGGTTGAGAAAACAGTACAGACACTAGGGTATGGAGAATACCATTTCTCATGAAACTATACAAATTCAACTCAACCGTAGCTTAGGCAAAGAGGGACATTTCCTGGAAGCCTTGTGTGGCTCAGGGAAGGGCAGGGATGTGGGAACAGCTGGACACAAGGCACAAATCCCACTGGGACTCTTTCGGTCCATCTTCATTTCTGTTGCTCTCTCTGTATTGATTGGCCTCATGCACTCCAACTGGTTTCTTTCACATGGTAGCCAATGAGGCTTCTGGCAGCTCTTGGTCTACATCTTACAGCTGTGCAGTGTGGAAGGTAATGATTGTGTGTAGTTCTAAATTTTAAAGTTTAAGGGGAGGGCTCTGAGTGGTCCAGCCTGATTCCTGGACCCATCAGTGTGTCTCCATGGCGTTGTCCAAGCTCATTAGGTGTCACCCCTGTGACAGACACTGTGGAGGTGCTGGAATTACAAAACACAAAATAAAACGCAGTTTCTTGCTAAAGAGATGACAGTATTCTGGAGACAGGGGGCAGGAAGCTTAAGAAACTCATCTGTACATCTGAAACAATCCTAAATGGAAGATCCTGCTTGCACAACTACCCTGCGTAACAGGGGAGGTAGTCACAGTGTGGGTGAGCCTGCAGGTTGTGTGAGGCTATGTATCATTTCCATTCTATTTTCTTCCTTCCTTCCTTCCTTCCTTCCTTCCT
>NW_012115888.1:2383567-2414163 GCF_000951035.1 Colobus angolensis palliatus | reverse complement strand
ATTCTCCTGCCTCAGCCTCCTGAGTAGCTGGGATTACAGGTGCATGCCACCACACCTGGCTAATTTTTTATATTTTGGGCAGACGGGGTTACACTGTGTTGGCCAGGCTGCTCTTTGACTCCTGAACTCAGGTGATCTGCCCACCATGGCCTCCCAAAGTGCTGGGATTACAGACGTGAGCCATCGTGCCCGGCCTCCATTCCCATTTTGAACTTCAATTCTTTTCCACTTGTGTTGATTTAGTTGGGTCTACTGGCTCTCTCTATGCTGCTTCATTAGGATGCCAGTTCTTTGCACAAGAAACCCTTCCTAGGCCGTGTTCTGAGTAGCATGGAGCTTGCTGAAATACACAGAATTTCTAACAAGTCATAATAGTTTCTGACAAGAGCTTTCTTTCAGAGGAAAATGTGAGAAAGCAAGTGAGGTAGAAATGTCTTTGTTTTCACTGAAGTACAGTCAGGATGAATAATTAGGAAATTGATACTGAACTCAGCTGCATTATCTGAGCTGTTAGTCAAAACAAGGTAGATGAGGGTGTGGGTGTGTTGGTGCTTCCAGAAGGCAGGTGGAAGGCAGGTCTTTGAGTCCATGTGTCTGTTAATGGTTCCATCCAACTGGATGAGGAGGGCAGAATTCCTGTTTTCCAAAGTGACACATTAGAGTAAGTGTGTATCTAGCTAGTCAAATGGTGTAATTTTAGGAAAGAGATAGGTTTCTAACTCTAAAATAATGCCCTTCGGTAGTGAGTCATGTTCGTGCCACTGCACTACAGCCTGGGCAACAGAATGAGACCCTGCCCAGCTGACCCCCACCAAAAAATAATGCTCTCAACTCCATGCTCAGTATCAAAATGCCTCGGTCTGAGACAAAATATTTTATTTTAAGGTTAAAAAGAGACAGAAATATTTCTGAAAGATTTAAGACACTGATATACATTTATATTAAAATGTTAACAAATCACATCAAGTGCTTTCTGGGATTTTTTCTTTTAATTGGATGAGTCATGTGCACGGTCATGTGTGTGTGTGTGTTTGTGTGTGTGTGTGCGTGTGTGCGCATGTGAATAAGATTAGGGACATGGACATCAAATTCCTAATACCCAATTTTAGCTAGAGCTGATTCTGAGATTAAATTCTTATTCTGCTTCATACTACATATAATTAGTATGTTTGAATGGGAATTCTTTCTACAAAATAACAGTGGAGAGCCAGCCATTGGACTCTTGTAGAATATTTATGCCTTTGACTATTTATTTTAATAATGTGTCTGGATATTTGCATTCTATAAGGTTAGTTCTCTCAAAGCTTAATTCTTAATAGAATTAAGGAACATAGAACTTAACTTTTTTCCCTCTCAAGTGTCTAGTTCAGAAACAGAGAAAAGTTCAACATTCCTTTCCCAATGTGATATCTTTCACTAGAGCCTTATCGTGTTCAAATGACAAGGTTTGGCTATAATTCAAATCAGATAAGGCATGTTATTTATTTTAAGGCCCTTTAAGAACACAACCAATTAGAGCCTGTCGAATGAGATGCACATCACTGAGGTTTCCTAGAAAGGGCTTGGCCGTGGGGTTTTGAAGCCCTGTTACAAAGCATGGCAGGTTGCCTGTTTTTAAAAGGACATTTATTTTTGGAAACCTGTGATCCTCTTGTTAGCCACAAACTCCCTTGCTTATAGGTGTTTCAAAGAAATCTGAGCCCTTGCCAGGCTATTTCTATAAAGTCACCTATTTTTTTTTTTTTTTTTCCCCAGAGACTGCCTGGAAGAAGGAATTAAGTAAAAATAGGCTTAATAAAACTGTTCCATGCTTAATTCAACTAACTTCAAATCAATAGTTTATCAAATTTCTATTGATGAATTACTTTATTAATTCATTTATTTGGCAAATATTTATTGAGGGCCGACTATGAGCTAAGTATCACAGTTAATGCAGTTGATTTTGTCTCTTCTTTTATGGCGATATCCAAATATACAAACACGTATGAACGTGAACACACAAGTGAACAGCAGATACAGGTAAGAGTGTGGCTGGGTTAGTGCCTGAATTGAGAGGGCTGGAGATACTCTCTTTTAGGGGAAGCCATTGATATCTTCATGGCCAGAAGGAATTAGACTTGTGAAGACCCAGGGTAGAGCATTCAGAGCAGAGAGAAGACTTGGTCCAAAGGCCCCAAGGTGGGAATAAACTCAGTATGTTGGAAGAATACAAAGAATGTTCTGTGTGACAGAGCTTGGAGGGAGGGGCTCAGACAGTGTGGCTCAGAGAAGTGGGCAGGGCCTAGACCATGGATGAGTTTGTAGGCTGGGGGAAGGAGTTTAGATTTCAGTGCGATGAAAAGCCACTGGAGAGTTTTAAGCAGAGAAATGGCGGGATCTAATTTAAACTTTCTTTGTGGAAAATTGATTATAGGAAATAAGAGTGTGCTGGGCATGGTTGCTCACGCCTATAATCCCACCACTTTGGGAGGCCAAGGCAGGCGGGTCACCTGAGGTCAGGAGTTTGAGACCACACTGGCCAACATGGTGAAACCCCATCTCTACTAAAATACAAAAATTAGCTGGGTGTGGTGGGGCGCACCCGTAATCCCAGCTGCTTGGAAGGCTGAGGCCGGAGAATTGTTTGAGCCCGGGAGGCAGAGGTTGCAGTGAGCCAAGATCGTGTCACTGCACTCCAGGCTGGGCAACAGAGCAAGACTCTGTCTCCGAAAAAAAAAAAAAAAATAGGAAATAAGAGTGGAGATAGGGAGATCAATTAAGAGGGAATTATTTTAAATAGTAGGCTAGGGCCAGGATATACATAGTATAGGGAGTTTGTGGAAAAATCTCACAGTCTGGAGGAAGAAAATACACACCTGTGTATGTATATACATTTATACACAGACACACAAAGACACACACAGACATGGCTTAGTCCATTTGGGCTGCAATAACCAAATGCCATCAACTGGGTAGCTTGTAAGCATCAGACATTTATTTCCCACAGTTCTGGAGGCTGGAGTCCAAGATCAAGGTGCTCGTAGGTTGTGTGTCTGCCGAGGACTTGTTTCCTGATTTCTAGATGGGTCTCCTTGCTGTGTCCTCACCCAATGGAAGAGGTGGGGCAGCTCCCTGAGGTTTCTTGTATCAGGGCACTAATCGCATTCATGACCGCTGCACCCTCATGACCTAATCAACTCCCCAAAGTCCCACCTCCTAAGAAGTATCATCACATTGGGGGTTGGGCTTCAACAGAAATTTTAATTGTTGTGGGGACATAAACTTTCAGACCGTAGTGATATATATTCAAACCTTTTCTTTAAAACATTCTATTTACATTTTACAACATACATAATCTATGGATACTATAGTATCTGTATTATTCATAAATAAATCCATGTATCTAATGGAGAATTGTATGTACTCAAAAATAATGTATTGGTGGGGCATGGCAGCTCACACCTATAATCCCAGTGCTTTGGGAGGCCAAGGTGGGAGGATAGCTTGAGCCCAGGAGTTCGAGATCAGCCTTAGCAACACAGTGAGACCTCATTAGTACAAAATAATAATAATAATTAGGAGGGTGTGGTGGCACATGCCTGTGGTCTTAGCTACTCTGGAGGTTGAAGTGGGAGGATCGCTTGAACCTAGGGGTTTGGGGCTGCAGGGACTGTACCACTGTACTCTAGTCTGGGTGACAGAGTGAGGTCCTCTCTCTCTCTCTCTCTCTCTCTCAAAAATAAATATGTATATAAATTTACACACACACACATGTTTATATATCTGTTTTATTGATGTATGTGTGATGAAATGGTTTCAGAAGTCATGGTCTAGGTGTAAGATGACGGTGACTTGGATGTGTTGGTAGTATTAGAAAAGGAGAGAAGCAGATGCATTGGGGATAAGGTTTGAAGGTAAAATTCACAAGATTTGTTGATGGGATGTGCCATACACAGTGTGGGAGCCGTGAGCACACGTATGGCTTACATGTGGCCCAGCCCTCAGAAAGCCTTGCAGCCCTGTGGTATTTTCTTGACTGAAGACCCAGGACGTAGCAGTTCTCAAGTTTTGTTTACTTTCACATTCATGATGACTCACAGTTTCCCCAAGGAAAATAACTTTTTCTCCACTTCATAGCTACCTCTTTGCACACTTCTAGGGGCCACCATTTTGCCTTACATTGTCTGGAATTGTCCAGACAAACAGTTCAGAGTGATATCCTGAAAAGGTGCTATATGTGTGACTGTGTGTGCATGCATCTGTGTCTGTCTTCAAGAGTCTTTTCCAGTAAAGTGACTCTGCCTTAGCGTTGTATTTTTTTTCTTTGTTTTCTAGAGGTGGGGGTCTTTATTTGAGACTGCAGAAACAAAGGAATAATTGGAGATAAACCATCTCATTGCATGACTAACAGCTCGGGTCTCAAGGACAAGGAGCAGGTTTCTCCTGGTGCTCGGGGCCACATACGGAAGCTCTCATTTGTTTTTACTAAATATGATTATAATAGAATGTAACCCAACTATGGTAATATAGTTTGGATATGTGTTACAAATCTCACGTTGAAGTGTAATCCTCAATATTGGAAGCCTGTTGGGAGATGATTGAATTAAGGGAGTGGTTTCTCATCAATGGTTTAGCATCAACCTTGGTGCTGTCCTTGCAATAGTAAGTGACTTCTTGCGTGATCTGGCTGTTTATAAATGTGTGGTACCTCCCCCCTCTATCTCTTCCTCCTGCTCTGGCCATGTGAAGTGCTGGCTCTCCCTTCCCCTTCCGCCGTGATTGTAAGTTTCCTGAGGCCTCCCCAGAAGCTAAGCAGATGCATCATGCTTCTTGTACAGCCTGCAGAGCCATGAGCCAATTAAACCTCTTTTCTTCATTTATTTTATTTTATTTTATTTTTGAGACATAGTCTTGTTCTGTTGCCCCGGCTGGAGTGCAGTGGCACAACCTTGGCTCACTGTAACCTCTGCCACCTGGGTTCAAGCGATTCTCCTGCCTCAGCCTCCCAAGTAGCTGGGATTACAGGAGTGCACCACCAGGCCCAGCTAATTTTTTTGTATTTTTAGTGGAGATGGGGTTTCACCATGTTGACCAGGCTGGTCTCAAACTCCTGACCTTGTGATCCACCTGCCTTGGCCTCCCAAAGTGCTGGGATTACAGGCATGAGCCATCATGCTTGGCCAAACCTCTTTTCTTTATAAATTACCTAGTCTCAGGTGTTTCTTCATAGCAATGTGAGAATAAACTAATACATGTGGTGATTTCTACATATGATCTGTTTTTGTCTTTGCCAGGCTTTATGCCTACCCCCTTTGTTCTTATTCCCCTGACACACTACCAAAAAACCCACTCACACCAAAGGCATTAGTGAGCACTATTAAACTTATTGAAAATGTTGACCTCAGAAGGTGTCTGTTTTTCACTGAGTTCACTCTCACTGGCCATCCAGATGCTCTTTTCCTCACCCAGCCCTGAAACCAGCTTCACTTCTCTCAGCTTTCTTTTTCATTGCAAATTGCTGCCTCCTTTGGGGGACACCCTGCTATGTGCTCTGGAAGTTATCTTCTAGACAAACCTGATCCCTCATTGAAATGGAATTCATGCACCAACTTCTACAAAGACAGCACTTCCTCTGTGTTGTCACAGTGCAATGACAGTGATCACCAAGTGTGAACAATCATAACACTACCATGATGACAAAGATTTTTGAGTTCCATATGACTGACCAACAAGTGCACTTTTGGAATATGATCTGTATTTATGTTAGAGACCGTCTTCTATCTATTAAAATTGTCTACTCTAATTTTTCTAAGAAACAAAACCTGGATGTGAGGGTGATCTGGCTGTGACATCTGTCACCCCATTGATCGCTAGAGTTGAGTCTGCTGATTGGGCTGGCTAGGCAGGTGTCCCCTTCCTCTGTCACCACTCCACATGCGTCTCTCCTGAAGCTGTACACTCAGTCGAAGAGGATGACCATCCCTGATAGAGGAGAACTGCTCTTCGGTCAAGGGTATATGAATAGCTGCCCTCCCCTGTTGGAACCTCCAAACAATCTCTCAAGAAACAAAAAACCTATTTCTTATTATGTCAGGAGTGTTTTAGCTTTTCAGGGAAAAGCAAATACTCAATAAACAGATAAAGTAGGCTATGTCATTATTATTTTTATTCTGGGAAGGAGACTCACATTCTATTAGGTTAGGTATTAGGTTAGAACCTTGCTTTTTTTTTTTTTTTGGAGAAGGAGTCTCACTCTTGTTGCCCAGGATGGAGTGCAATGGCGCCATGTTGGCTCACCACAAACTCTGCCTCCCAGATTCAAGCGATTCTCCTGCCTCAGCCTCCTGAGTAGCTGGGACTACAGGCATGCGCCACCATGCCAGGCTAATTTTGTATTTTTAGTAGAGACGGGGTTTCTCCATGTTAGTCAGTCTGGTCTCGAACTCCTGACCTCAGGTGATCGGCCCGCCTCGGCCTCCCAAACTGCTGGGATTACAGGCATGAACCACTGAGCCCGGCGGTTAGAACCATTTTAAAGAAGAACATGGCCAGGCACAGTGGTTTATGCCTGTAATCCCAGCACTTTGGGAGGCTGAGGCAGGAGAATTGTTTGAATCTGGGAGGCAGAGCTTGCAGTGAGCCGAGATTGCACCACTGCACTCCAGCCTAGGCGACAGGGCGAGGCTCCGTCTCGAAAAAAAAAAAAAAAAAAAAAAAAAGAAGAAAAGCATAAGTCACTGTTTTCTGATAAAGAGGCATGAGAGGAACTACTCTGCCATTTTGTAGCTGCTGTTGCTGTTGGGTGGAAACTAAGTCTTGGGGTCTGGGTTTTGGTCTTGAATGTTTGTTTGCAAAACATAGAAGACTCCTATACTCTAACAAGTGAAAATCAGTGTAAGAATGTTGAACATATGCTCACAAAATGATGCAATTAATTCACACTTGGTGAATTAATGGTTAGAGGCTAAGCAGAGAATGTGACATTTCACTTGACAAATGCTGTTTTGTCTGTGGCTTGATTATAAGAACCACAAAAGCATGTCAGTAATGTAGTTTGAGTGAAAGGATGAAAATACAGGTAGGACATTTAAAATCATCAGTTGTGCAACTGTCATTCTTTCTGACTGCCTGATACATTTTGAACACTCTTAAGGTATCTGGAGAATTCCACAACTATGTTTAGTCTTAGTGGCTTAAAAAGCACAAACTTATTATCTTAGAGTTTTGGCAATCAGAAATCCAAACAGGTCTCTCTGGGGTAAAGTCAAGGTGACAGCAGGCTGTGTTCCTTCTGGAGGTTCTAGAATTGGTCTATTTGCTTTTTTCAGCTTCTAGAAACTGCCTTAGGTCATGGCTGTGTATCTTCGAAGCTAGCAGCATAGAGTCTTCCGATCTCTCTGTCCTCTGCTTCTCTGTCGCCTCTCCTCCTCTCCTCCTCTCCCCCACCTGCCTTCCTCCCACAAGGAACCCCTGTGATTGGACAAGTCACACCTGGATAATCCAAGATAATTTTCCCACCTCAAGTTCCTCAGTCACATCAGCAAACTCCTTTTTGCCATGTAAGGTAGTTTATCACTAGTTTCCGGGGTCAGGACATGGATCTCTTGGGGGGCTGTTTTCTGTGTACCACACCCCTCCCATGCAATTTCCTACCCAGAAACTCACTTTCCCAGCCTCCTTTGCATGGGCTATGGTTAGTGTGAGTGAGTCAGGCACTCACCTCACAGGGCAAATTTAAGGGGGTGTCAGAAAATGCAGTAATCAAAATAAATAACTTTTTTTTTTTTTCTGAGACAGAGTCTTGCTCTGTCACCTGGGGTGGAGTGCAGTGGCACCATCTCGACTCACTGCAACCTCTGCCTCCCGGGTTCAAGTGATTCTCATACCTCAGCTTGCTGAGGAGCTGGGATTACAGGCACATGCCATCACACCCAGTTAATTTTTGTATTTTTGATAGAGACGGGGTTACGCCATGTTGGCCAGGCTGGTCTCAAACTCCTGACCTCAGGTGATCTCTCTGCCTTGGCCTCCCAAAGTGCTGGGATTACAGGCCTGAGCCACTGTATCCGGCCTAGGATAAATAACATTTTAATGCAATATTTCAAAAAATTCAAGAAATCTATGTTGTTAACATTTTAAAACAAAGACAGCATTACAGATTTTCCCTTTTGACTTTGGCTTCAATGTGGCCAAGCATGGTGGTATCCTTTGCAACTAAACAAAGCATGTGACCCAGACTGCACAGATGAGGTGCATTTGTGGTAGGCTTTAACTTAGAGCAAGCAAAAGAAGCAGGGGCCTGGCACACAGCATTCATGCCAGCTTGTTTGGGATGCTCATGGCTGAGAGCAGAAGTGGAAAGCATGAGGCCTCAGAGATGTGAGCTGCTTGCCAGGGCCCTTGTCTGAGACAATCTCAGTGGCCTGTGGGCAGTAGGTTGGTGAAACTTAAGTTTTGTTCCTCGTCACACTGCCTATAAACCCATTCTCTGATCCATCAGGAGATTCCGAGAGCTAATTGTTACCCTTTATGAAATCTCTTTTCTGCTTAAATAACTAATCTACTGTTTTTTGTAACTAACAACCCTGAATAATGTAACTTATCAGTAAGGACCATCTGAGTTGGTTGGCACAGGCACGACAAAGCCACAGGTGCAGGTCAGTGTTAAAGGGCATCATGGTGGGTCCTTAATCAAGGAAATAAAGCACACATGCTTCATTTAAAAACTCACCCTTGTTGGGCATGGTGGCTCACGTCTGTAATCCCAACACTTTGGGAGGCCAAGGCAGGTGGATCATTTGAGGTCAGGAGTTCGAGACCAGCCTGGCCAACATGGTGAAACTCTGTCTCTACTAAAAATACAAAAAATTAGCAGGGCTGGTGGCACATGCCTGTAATCCCAGCTACTTGGGAGGCTGTGAGGCAGGAGAATCGCTTGAGCCTGGGAGGCGGAGGTTGCAGTGAGCCACGATCGTGCCACTGCACTCCAGCCTGGGTGACAGAGCAAGACTTTGTCTCAAAAAAACTCAAAACAACAACAACAACAAAAGCCTCACCCTAATATTCTCTGGAATCTAGAAAGAAAATCTTTCTCATCTGGATACTTCACCAGTTCTAAATCAGTAGCTTATTCAGGTCTTTGTTAGTAATAAGAATAAGTAATAAGATAATGACTTAATCTTTGCACATTGAATAACAAATCAATTCGTGTTGGAATAATAGGTGCTGGAAAATGTTTCTGATGATAGGAGCCTTGGTGCTCTCTCTCTCTCTGAGTACTCTGAGAGGGGCAAAATTGTTCATGGTTCCATATTTCAGAATATCCAGGCCTTATATTCTGGCTCTTAATTTAGCTGATTTTTCTGTGGAGGGTCAAAGATGGCATTGTGACAGTTTGCTCCAAGATTCTCATGAGATATCTGGCTTGTATAGCTCCTTTCTTTAAGATATTTCTTGTACAGATCCTTTCTTGGAAAGATTTCTTGTCTTTTTGTCCAAGCCTATTTAATTAAATTGACTATGTATTAGAATCAATTATGCATTTGAAAAATAATTTTCCCTCAATCTTAAGACTCTATTATTATTGAATCACAAATCTGTGTCTAGTAGAAAATAACAGACACAAATAAGCAAATGTTGAGATTAGTAATGAAGGGAGCTTAAGTGAAGTAGACTGTCAGCTTAGTTAGGACAGCATCCTGTGACATTTTGGCAAGCTTGAGATCAGTGAAAATTAGCTAAAACCGGCTGTTGGGCTCCAAGTGTGAGCAGACTCATTTTTACTGAACTGAAATCATAGATTTTACATGCAAAACCAAGGGTCCTATAGCAATTCTTCTGTGCTAATTTTTTCCTACCCCTTACTTCTTTCTAACTCCTTCAACTGTGTTACTAAGGTTTAAAGTGGTTTGTGGAAGGTTGACAAGTAGGATGATATAATCAATGACTGTGGCCAAATCAACACCCTTCCACACTGATGTGAGAAGTACTCTTTTATTCCTTTCAAGTGAAACTGACACGTTTATATATTGGGTATTGACAAAATGCCCAATACTGTCATAGGTATTACCAGAGATAAAAGTAAAAGCTCCGAGGCTTGCCTCCTAGACACGTAAAATATAATTGGAGAGTGCAAATTTGTATTTAAGAAAAAAATACAGAGTAAGATATGACAGTGTGAAATTAGGTGAAAATTGTGGGGTACTGACTACCATATGTAATTTAGGAATTCAGATGAAAGACAGATGAATGCTGGCCAGAGGGAGCCATCTAGGCCATCTAGAATGGCTTTCTTTCTTTCTTTTTTGAGACAGCGTCTCATTCTGTCATCCGGGCTGGAGTGCAGTGGCACAATCTTGGCTTATTGTGCCTTCACCTCCTGGGCTCAAGCGATCCTCCTGCCTCAGCCTCTTATGTAGCTGGGACCACAGGCAAGCACGACCATGCCTGTCTACTTTTTTTATATTTTGTAGAGATGAGGTCTCACTTTGTTGCCCAGGCTTGTCTTGAACTCCTGGACTTCCATGATCCGGAGAGAGCTTTCTTGAGGGTGGTTGCCTGAGTAACCTTCTTCCCCACCAGGTAAACCTTGAATTCAGAATATGAATTAAAGAATATAAATTAAAGTCATATTTAATTGAGAATATGAATTAAAGAACAAATACGCTAAGAAGTAGCTGGTTCTCAGCTTAGATTCAGTCACGAAAATAAAAAGAAAAAACACGTAAGATATATCCGGCAAAGAGGTATTTAATATGGAGAATTAGATAACAATTTACATTAGATTTAGATTTACCCATAGAATTAAATTACAATTGTTAGAAGGGTTGGAGGAGCAGAAAGGAGAGTGCAGTTTTCAGAGGTCAGGAGCTACAGAAATCTGCTTCAAACTGCTTAGACACTGCGAAGGCTTCAAAAGGAAAGGTGTGTACTCTCCTTCTACCCTCTAATCTCACACAAGAGTTTCCTGTTGGCAGATCCTCGGCTGGAACCAAGCCGGCATGGGCGTCTGTGAAATGTGGTCTTCATGCTTCTATCCCCTGCGAAGAACCAATAGACAGTATCTAGCTCAGGACTGGTAGGATGCACGTGGTGTTTTAGAAGGATTTTTCTGCTAGTGACCAAAGTCCAGTTTCCCTAAGAATGCTTTTTCTTTTCTCGTCTAACCCATTCTGTATCCCATTGCCACTGCTTTTGGATTTGTTTTTGTTTCGTGAGTTTGTATCATATTAACACTTTATGCCTGCTTCACATATATTAGTTTTATTTCCATAACTGGATTTTTTGTTTTTCCTAACTAGATTTTTAAAGATTGGGAGCAGGCTGGATGCAGTAGCTCACACCTGTAATTCCAGTACTTTGAGAGGCCGACGAGGGAGGATTGCTTGAGCCCAGGAGTTCGAGACCAGCCTGGGCAACCTAGTGGGACCTTGTCTTTATTTTTATTTTTTCAATTAAAAAAATTAGAAGCAGAACTTCATTTATTAGCAAATAATAATCTGTGTGCACAAAGAACAAGACACTGTTGAGGATGCTGAAGACAGAGCAGTGACCAAAACAGTCCTAATCTTACTAGAGCTTCCATTCCAGCAAAGGAAACCGAGAATAAACAACAAATGCCTATGTAATATCACATGGAGATAAAAGCTCTGCAGAAAAAAAGAAAGTATTACAAAGTGATAGTCAAGGACAGTGGTGGGTGTGGCAGGGGGCTACTTCATAAATAGTGGTCAGGAAAGGATTCTCTGATAAGAGGAGGGTAGGATATGAGAGAGAGGGAACCATGTGCGTTTCTGGGGAAAGAGGTTTCTAAGCAGACAAATGAGGAAATATGGAGTGAGGTGGGAAGTAGCACAGCACATTTGAGAAACAGCCAGAAGTCCAGTGAGGATGGAAAGAAGAGAGCAAGGAGAAGTGGTAAAAAATAAGATGACAGACGGGGAAAGACCATATGTTACTTATATCTTATTTCTTCTGTATCCCTCCTAGAGTTGGCCTTCTTTTGGGAAAGCAGCCATGTTTCACTCCAATCTTCAAACCCAACACCCACCATCTCAAGCATTATCATTTTCCCTTCTGTATTTCATTTTGTGTCTTCTCTCCAGTGTGGCTCTGTAGCTACATTTACTTTTTCTTTTATTAAATTGCAAAGACCGCTTGCCGGAATGATGTATAGATTCGTTATTCCTGTAGGCAGGTTGCCCTAGCAACGGGAAAATCTTACCCATTTCAGCAAATTTTATCAATAAAGCAGTCTAACCGGAGACTAGTGTTCATGTAATTAAATGTCTGCTGTACTTTTCCTCTGTTCCTTAACCATGGTAATTTTCGGATTGTTAATTAGCCGAATGCCAATTGATTGAATGGCTCCACAGAAGTGGAAATTAAGAAAGCGTAATAATAGAATGATCCTAAGCAGTCACAGGTGACAGCCCCAACTCACCATTTGTTTTGGTTTCCAAGTTAACCACAGCAAATCTTTATCCTTTCCAGGAAGAGGCATATAGGTTCCATGTTGAACACCTGGAATCCATTTAGACTGGCCAGTATCCACTACCTAAAAAGCCTTGGGTGCTAAGGAAGCAGTGTTTGGAAGGAGAATAGAGTGCATCCAGTCATGCCAACTGCAGTCTAAGAATGATCAGTGATGTGGCTCCCTGAAGGGCCAAACAAAGTGAAATAAATACATGCCAGCTGCGCATAGTGGCTCATGCCTATAATCCCAGCACTTTGGGAGGCCGAGGTGGAAGGATCACTTTAGCCCAGGAGTTCGAGGCCAGCCTAGGCAACATAGTGAGACTCCATCTCTACCAAAAAAAACAAAACAAACAAAAAAACCCCCAAAATTAGTTGGTCATGGTGGTGCATGACTGTAGTCCCTGCTATTTAGGAGGCTGAGGCAGGAGGATTGCATGAGCCTGGAAGGTTGACGCTGCAGTGAGCCGAGATTGAGCCACTGCACTCCAGCCTGGGTGACAGAGTGAGACTCCGTCACACACAAACACAAAATACATACCATCCCTCTCAGGTTAAAACTTAAGGTGACCTCGGGCTCAAATGATAATAGTGGTTACACTGAATATGTGGTCACGTATTTGTTAGAAAACATAAACTTTTAAGTATAACCCCCTCTATAAGATCATATATCCAATTCATTCATAACAGAGTTGACCTTAAGAGATCAGTATGTCCACTTTCTTGCATTCATAAAAGGTATTATGTACATTTTTCTAATCTTGTCTGCATTTGTGATTTTAAAAAATCATTCAGGAAAGATCATATCATGGTCTACTATGGCTATAAATGGCATGACTGTAGAATCATCTTCATCTTCTTTTGGGGGCAGTTTTCTTTGAAACACAGCCCAAGTCTTTCTAGGTTCTATGTCATGCATAGATATCTAATTTGGCATGAAGGATTCTGTGAAATGATTGTTCTAGCTCGCCATTCAATAATAACGTAATCTCCTTATTCTAAGGGACGTAGTTCACCACAATGGGAAGGGGTGTATATAGGTATTGGAGAGAGACTCCTATCTCACCACTTTTAAGCTAAGTTTAAGCAGTCTGTTATCCTCACTGATATGCACTCTCACCACCACTATTTTCCCCACTGTGAAATATAAAATGCCATCCACCACTCCTGGCTGCTCTGAGAATTAAGATAACCTACACAGAGCCGGGCACATAGGAAGCATTCACTGAACTTTTTTTCCTTTTCCTTCTCTTGTCCTTAAAAATATACAACATGAAATTAAATAGGATATAGCTACACTGTTGAAATAAATTTTCTTGTGGCAAATCTTATGTTTTATTTATTTATTTATTTATTTTGAGATGGAGTTTTGCTTTTGTTGCCCAGGCTGCAGTGCAATGGCACAAGCTTGGCTCCTCACTGCAACCTCCACCTCTTGGATTCAAGCGATTCTCCTGCCTCAGCCTCCTGAGTAGCTGGGATTACAGGCACGCTCCACGACGCCCATCTGATTTTTGTATTTTTAGTAGAGATGGTGTTCCACCATATTGGTCAGGCTGGTCAGGAACTTTTGATCTCAGGTGATCCACACGCCTCGGCCTCTCAAAGTGCTAGGATTACAGGCATGAGCCACCGCGCCTGGCCATATGTTTTATTTTTATAAAAAGAAACATAAATGTAAGTGAAATGTAAATGTAATAAACAAATGTAAGTTAAAAGAGTAACTAAAAACACAAATGCCAAATGTGATTCCATAGACTTTAATTTCTATCACTTTATCCATAAATGTACCAATATGTATTTCTAAAGATAATTACTCCTTTTTTGATAAAATAACTGCAAACCATTGTTTCATGTAAAACATTTTTTGGTTTCATCCAGTAACTATTGAGTGTCATTATGTTTTACAGTTTGTTTTTTATAATCAGATGCCAAATAAAAAATACATATATTTTGAAAAAATAAACTTAAGATGATCTCATACCATTGAAATAAGTTATTTAGTTACTGGTAAAACAGGCTCATGTGGTTTGGCTGTGTCCCCACCCAAATCTCACCTTGAATTGTAATAATCCCCACATGTCAAGGGCGAGGCTAGGTGGAGATAATTGAATCATGGGGTGGGTTTTTCCTGTGCCATTCTGGTGACAGTGAATAAGTCTCACGAGATCTGACGGTTTTATAAAAGGGAGTTCCTCAACAAGCTCTCTCTTGCCTGCTTCCATGTAAGACATGTCTTTGCTTCCCCTTTGCCTTCCATCATGATTGTGAGGCTTCTCCAGCCATCTGGAACTGTGAGTCCATTAAACCTCTTTCCTTTATAAATTACCCAGTCTAGGTTATGTCTTTATTAGTAAAGTGAGAACAGACTAACACACAGCTTTATAAAAGATTTTTTGTTAACATAAGTTGTATCTCTTGTCTAAAATATTTATAAGCAAACCAAGAAAAAAGCTTGCATTAGTCAATGTTCCCAGAGAAACAGTACACACACTGTATTAGTCCGTTTTCATGCTGCTGTATAAGATCTCATGAGACTGACTCACTATCATGAGAACAGCACGGGAAAGACCTGCCCCCGTGACTCAGTCACCTCCCATCGGGTCCCTCCCACAACACATGGGAATTCAAGATGAGATCTGAGTGGTGACACAGCCAAACCATATCACACATGCATACATATACACACACATATACATATATACATGTGTACATACATTTATCTATTGATTGATTGGAATTGGCTTACATGATTCTGGAGAGTGGCAACTTCAAAACTGGTAGGGCAGACTGGTAGGAAATTTAGCTTCCAACTGATTGGATCAGGCCCATCACATCATGAAAGGTACTGTGTTTTACTAAAAGTCTACTGATTTCCGTATTAATCACATCCATAAATACCTTCACAGCAACACCTAGACTGGTGTTTAACCAAACAACTGGTCACCATAGCCTAGCCAAGTTGACACGGAAAATTAACCATCAAAAAGCTCAAAACAAGAGATCTGATATTTTGATAGTTCTGGTTTTCTAATGGTAATTTCTTTTTTAAAATGTAAGGGGATAAAAAAGAAGTGAAACCAGGATGTAAAAGAAGTATAGCCACTAGAATAAAAGTGATTCTTCTCTTAATAGCAACTTCCTTATCCTTCATCTTTTTCATTTCCTTAATGATAGCTCTTTTATATGATAAAGCTTTAAGGAAGCTGGGTAGAATATTCAGAAGGTTGCTTCATAATTATTTTATATAATACTGTCAAGAAAAATGAGTAATCATGGCTGGGCGTGGTGACTCATGCCTGTAATCTCAGCACTTTGGGAGGCCAAGGTGGGTGGATCACTTGAGGCCAGGAGTTCGAGGCCAGCCTGGCCAACATGGCGAAACCCCATCTCTACTAAAAATACAAAAATTAGTTGGATGTGGTGGCTCACACCTGTAATCCCAGCCACTTGGGAGGCAGAGGCAGGAGACTTGCTTGAGCCCAGGAGGTGGAGGTTGCAGTAAGCCAAGATCTTACCACTACACACCAGCCTAGGTGACAGCAAGACTCTGTCTCAAAAAAAAAAAATAAAAATAAAAATAAAAAAATAAAAGATTTAAAAAGAAAAAGATAAAAAAGTAATCACCTTGACAATAGAAAACTATTATATATCCTGGGCAAAATTAAAATTTGTATAATTTGAGATCTCGTTCCCTAAGATAACATTGTTTTGTTAATGTGGTATGGTTTTCATTTATTTTATTTTAGGTTTAGGAGTACATGTTCAGGTCTGTTATACAGGTAAATTCATGTTGCAGAGGTTTAATGTACAGATGATTTTGCCACCTAGGTAATAAGCATAGTACCCAATAGATAGGTTTTTGATCCTCACCCTCCCCCAACCCTCCACCAAGTAGACTCTGGTGTTTGTGTTCCCCTTTTTGTGTCCGTATGTATTCAATGTTTAGCTCCCACTTACAAGTGAGAACATGCAATATTTGGTTTTCTGTTCCTCCGTTAGTTTGCTTAGGAGAATGGCCTCCAGCTCTATCCATGTTGCTGCAAAGGACATGATCTCATCCTTTTTTATGGCTGCATAGTATTCCATGGCGTATGTGCACCATGTTTTAAAAATCCAGCCTACTATTGATGAGCATTGAGATTGATTCTTTGTCTTTGCTATTATGAGTAGTGCTGCGATGAACATATGCATGTGTGTGTCTTTGTGGTAGAATGATTTCTATTCCTCTGGGTCTATACCCAATAATGGGATTGCTGGGTGGAATGGTAGTTCTGTTTTAAGTTCTTTGAGAAATCGCCAAAGTGCTTTCCACAATGGCTGAACAAATTTACATTCCCACCAGCAGTGCATAAGCATTCCGTTTTCTTCACAACCTGGCCAGCATCTGTTATTTTCTGACTTTTTAATAATGGTGTGGTTTTCTTAAGACAAATGATTTTTGTTTTGACAGCAAAAGTGTACAGAGGACTAAAATCAATGAATTAATGGGTGTTGGGTTTTGGCCTTGCAGAGATGTCTGTCTTCAGCTTGCATGGTTGTAGCATATGAATGTTTATGCAATTTTCCGTGACTGTCAGTTTATATCATTAGATGATCTTCTCTTGCACAGCAGGAGCTATGCCTTCAATGTCTTTGTAACATCCTCCCAATCTAATTTAGACTTTGCTGATACTGGAACTACATTCATCGGGACTGCCACACTGTGATAGTCAACTTTGATGTCAAGTTTATATGTCACTTTTGCTAGGCTATAGTGTTAAGTTACTTAATCAAACATTAATCTAGAGGTTGCTGTGAGAGTATTTTGTAGATGTGGTTAATATCTGCAATCAACTGACTTCAAGTGAAAGAGATTAGCCTTGATAATACAGGTGAGCCTCAATCAATCCGTTGAAGGCCTAAGAGCAAAAACTGAGGCTTCCTGTGGGGAAGAAGAAACTTTGTCCTGAGACTATAAAGTAGAAATCTTGGTAGAGTTTCTATCCTGTCCCCCGCCCTAAGTATTTCGGTCCTGTCAACTCCCACAGTCACGTAAGACAATTCCTTGAAGTTATTCTCTGAAAAATGTGTATATATCCACTTATATGTATATGTATTTATATTTACACACACACACACACACACATCCTCTTAATTTTGTTTCTCTAAAGAACCCTGAATGATACTAACATGAATGCTGCTTTTGTTTGACTCATCTGTTTGCATTATTGAGCTTGAAAGATGTCTGTTAAAAATCATCTATCTTTATGAAATTGCTTTGTCCAATGGACATAAGAAATCATCTAGGCCATGCTACTGTGGACATATTTGTATTTCAAACAGTCTGGGAATGGTTAGTGGTTTGGAAAACGTTTTGCATGTTACATTAAATGTAAGGTTTATCGAATGAAACGGTACCATCTTATAACATTAATTCATTTGACTGTGGGATTCAACTTTGAAAGTATTAATTGGCAGATATTCCTAGGATTGAGCTTCTAGTGATATAATTAGACGAATGAAAGTACCTAAAATCATGACCAATTTCAAATTATATATATAGTTATATATATATGATAGATATATCTGTATATATATCTGTTTATATATCTCTCTATATATCTATATCTGTCTATCTATATGCACATGAAAGCATCCATGAACACAGGGGTGCGGGAGTTGAGAGAATTTAGTCATGACTGATGGGTGAAGTTCAAATCATGTGGTAAAGATATCTGCACAAAATTTCAGTACCTTAAACAAGGATGTCAGAAATTCAGCTTGGTTTAAAAACAAACACCAGCTGAAGGATGTGGTTTAGTTTTCTGAAAAGGATACTAAAATGGAGAATAGCATGGATGTTTAGGGTGTGGACTGATTCGTACACCTTCTCATAATTGCGGCCAACAGAAATCTGCTTGAGACGAGGCTGGATGTGGAGTTCATTGTTAGCATTTTTCCAGAAAGGCAGCCACAAATATTTAGGCTTTGGAAACTCAACCTGGAGCCACTTTGTGACAGAGAACAGAAAATTGGCAACAAGTGTTTTTTGAAAGTGAATTTTCTGTGTGCGTGTTAAAACATGTGGTTTTACAAATGATCACGAGTATCACCAAACCCACAGTTTTATTACTCACATAAAGTTTTCTTCTGCTTTCTTGAGTTAACCAATGGAATTGGAGGAGTCTGACATATGAGTATTTATAAGAAGTTGGGAAAGTGATGTCAGGAAGTACAGGATTAGAGGGGATGATTTCTGGGTAATCTGCATCGAGCAAAGCATAACCACTCCTGCTGACGCTGCTTTTTTGAAGGTCATGATCTATCTCCTCATTGTCAAGTCCAGTGATTTTGAATCTCCCCTTGTTCTCTGGGGCTTCTGCTGGAGCTGCTCCTCCAGCACGCTGCTTTCTGACATCACTTTTCTCTGGCCAGTTGTTCTGGTCTGCGGATTTCCCCTTTCTCCCAGGCTAGGTTGCTCGAAATTTCTTTTTTACAGAATGAAATTTAAGAGCCCCTAAGAATAAAATCATTTGGGGAAATGATTATTTCATCACTGGGAAAACAAATTTTCTAGTCTCAACTTTTCCTACCCTCTGCTATCCCTCTTCCTTACCCTTTGTAAAGAAGAGAGTTTTTTAATCACAACAAAGCATGCTAGGAATCCTTCAAAATTAACCAGAGAAAGGTATTTGCTTGTGTTGTGACTACTTCACTAAGAAAAGTCTAAAAGACCCCTGGTGTTTCCTGAGATAGATGGGTACCCCAGCTCCAAGAGCTGGCTTCAGCATGGAACCAGGGACGTGGGTCCCGGAGGCCCCAGCTAGCAGCACATGCTGGGAGAAACAGGGCGGGAGAAACTGGGCCTTGGCAAGGGTAGAACAGAAGGGAAGAAAGAGAGGGAATGAGATGGACACAGGGTACACTTCCTGCAGCCCAGGAGAGCCCCACTGTACAGGGACTGAAGGTGCCCTTGGGAAAAGTATAGACTTGTTTTCACAGTTCCTTCTTATGTTGCACGTTTGTGAAGTTTGCATGTCTGCCAGATTTTCTCCTAGAGAGGACCGTGCCTGCCTACTCTTCCTGCCATCGCAAAGCCACTAGAGATCTCACCTGTGAGACCAGGCAGCACAGGGTCTGGACTGTGGGATGTACTTGAGATGCAGCAGTTGCTGTAATCTCCCTTCTGTCATTTCACCAAAGCATCACACCCACATCCCTACCTTCTGAAGCAGCATCCTTGTCTGGGGTAAATACTAGGGGTCCGTCATCTCATGCCAAGATTAAGGACACGGACACATGCAGATGGGTTAGGGAGCAGAAAGTTTACTAGGCAGATGAAAGGAGAGAGGAGAGCAGCTCTTCTCTTGTGAGAGAAGGGTCTGAAAGGGAAAAGCCAGCCTGTGGGGGACCGCTGCAAATTTTATAGGCAGGCTTGAGGAGGCGGTGTCTGATTTACATAGGGCCCACAGATTGGTTTGTCCAGGTGTGACATTTACACCCTGATCTTATTATGCAAATGGTCTTTCCACTTGACCAGCGCCATCTTGTTTGCTCCTTACTGTATGTCTGCTCCTTACTGTACACGTGGCTGACAAAGAGAAGGGCCAGTGGAACCGCCATTTTGATCATGCCTAGTCACAGGTAGCCTTTATCTATTGCCACAGTTGCCGGCATTCACGTGTGCATGTCTGCAGCTTGATTTTACAGGCTGCCTTTGTTAGAGAAAAGAAAATGATTTGGGGGATGCTTTTCATTAAAAGGAAAACCTTACCAAGGACTCCTGTATCCTCACTATCCAGCTAAGTACTTTCTTGTGAACTCCTATATCATTTTCAGAGGTATCACTTAGATCTCTCAATGCCTGGACGAACCCAACCTGCCCAAACTGTATTCTTCCTTCTCTCAATATTTCATCTTATGTTCCTCATTCTAAAAAATATCGTTATTTTTCCAAAGGCTTGAAAATTTAGAGTTTTCTTTGACTCTTCTTTGCATCTGATAACTCATATTTGGCCTGCTTTAAATTCTGTGGCTTGTTGACTTGTGGGTTCATAGTTTGTATCTGCTCTCTTTACAGCTAACTTTGTGAATGTCCTTATTCAAGGCTTGTTCACCTTGTGTGACAGCCTTTCAATTGGCTTCTTCCTCTTTCCTTTCTATCCCAAGCTGAAGAAGTTATGTAGACTTTTTTTTTTAATTATTTTTTATTTTTATTTAGAAGGAGTCTCGTTGTGTTACCCAGACTGTAGTACAGTGGCATAATCTCGGCTCACTGCAACCTCCACCTCCTGGGTTCAAGCAACTTTCCTGCCTCAGCTTCCTGAGTAGCTGGGACTACAGGCAGGAGCCACCACACCTGGCTAATTTTTGTATTTTCAGTAGAGACAGTGTTTCACCATGTTGGCCAAGCCAGTCTTGAACTCCTGACCTCAAGTGATCCGCCTGCCTTGGCTTCCCAAAGTGTTGGGATCAGAGGCATAAGCCACCGCTGCCTGGCCTAGATTTTTTTTTTTTTATTTAAATAATTCCCCTTAGTCTGCCATTACTATTCAAATATTCTTGGTTTAAATCCATCTGTCTGGTTTCCAGAGTCTTTGGGTCTAACTTCATTCTCCAAGAATTCTTATTTCTCCTGCATAACATTTTCATTCTTGTTAGAATGGTCTTATGGGTACATAGGCTACCAAGTTATCTCTCATCACTACACAGACCTGGAAACAAGGTGTCATGTTTACTTACAGATACCAAAGAGAGTGTTTCACAAAGCATTAGTGAGCAAGGTGGATTTTACCAAAGATTTCCAAGGAGATGCAGGAAAGGGTGTCAATTACACAGTCACTAATTTCATTAAAATCCTATAAGATTAAAAATCAACATATAATTTCTTGTCTCTGTGTTAAACAATACTGGGATCACGCATACTTTCCTGTGTGTTAAACAACATGGGGAACAACCCCTATTGTTTGAAGCTTGCTCTTCAGGGCTCTCTTCAAACCCCTCACCCCACTCCCCTTCAATCCACTCCTGTTATGTCAGAAGCTCTGCCCAGGCCCAGCCATTTACCCACTGTGTAAGACTTACCTTACAATCACCCAGACCCCCAAACCCTGTAAGTATGTTTTCCCATTTTGAGACACAGCTAAGCCCTGAGAAACATTGTTCACGTTTATTACAGGAAGTCTAGTACATCTAGCTGTGCTTTCTGATGGTTTTTGGAGAGATCGATGAGATATTTTTGTTCCTTCAAAGTCCTTCATTTTTCAGGCTTTCCTCCCCCATGATTCATGTAGCTCCTAACTACCCCTCTCCCTACGAACTACCCCATTTGTGGGCAGGGCAAACCCATCAGCCCACTTCCAAACCCATCAGCCCTGGAGAGCCAATCACCAAATAGACTCACCCAAAGCATTCACCCAACTGGGTGGGTCTCCATCTAGGGAGATTAATATGATTGTCTCCCCCCAGCATAACCCAGCTGGGTGTGGTGGCTCATTCTGTAATCCCAATACCTTGGGAGACTCAGGCAGGAGGATCGCTTGAGGCTAGAAGTTTGAGACCCCCATCTTTACTAAAAGCTTTTTAAAAAAAGCTTAGCTGGGTGTGGTGGTGCATGCCTGTAATCCATGCTACTCAGGAAGCTGAAGAAGGAGGATCCTTTGAGCCCAGGAGGTTGAGGCTACAGTGAGCTATGACGGTGCCACTACACTCCAGCCTGGGTGACAAAGTAAGACTCTGCGTCTAAATTTTTTTTTTTTTTTTTTTTGAGACAGAGTCTTACTCTGTAGCCTAGGCTGGAGTGCAATGGCGTGATCTCGACTCACTGCAACCTCCGCATCCAGGAGTCAAGCAATTTTCCTGCCTGAGCGTCCCTAGTAGCTGGTGTTATAGGCATGCACCACCACTGCCAGCTAACTTTTGTGTTTTCAGAGTTTTAGTAGAGATGGGGTTTTGCCGTGTTGGCCAGGCTGGTCTCGACTCCTGGCCTCAAGTGATCCTCCTGCCTCAGTCTCCCAAAATACTGGGATTACAGGCATGAGCCACTGTGCCCGGCCTAAAACATTTTTTTTAATTAAAAACATTAATATAAATAAATAGCACAACTCTACCTAAAGTCTGGATGGTGTGGAAGTCTCTGTAGGTTTGTATTCTTTTTTCCTTTCTTTTCCTCTCCACCTATCTCAGGAGACTGAAACAGCTGCCTAGCAGTTGTTCAAGAAAGAGTTTGAAAGCATAGAATCAGCAGATGGTAGGAAGAAATCTTCAAAACCCTAACTCTGCCTTACCTCCTTTCTTCCAAGGACAGGAACATTCATTTTTTGTGTGTGGATATAGGTTTACATGAAGATTACGTTCCTTTCCAACAAACTTCCCCTGCTTTAGCACCATGGTGTGGCAACATCTCTAATTTCAAAAAAGAAAAAAGGAGAGAAAGGCTTTGAGGAAACCCAGAAATTCTTTGGGATTAACCAGTGTTTCTGTGAACCTGTTGGAAGCATGGTTGAATTCCTTAAAGCACAAGTGTGCTTTTAAAAGTTCACAATAAAAATAATTTAATGACTATATAACATTCCATCAAAGCCACATTTAATAATTTTTCTTTACTGTTTCCCATTGATGGACATTTAGGTTGTTCATATATATATATATATATATATATATATGGATTTTGAACATCCCTGAGAATAAGTACTTGTCTGCATTTCTTATTGTTTTCTTTCAGCATGGATTTCTGGTTGTGCAATTACTGGATAAAAGACTATGACCATTTAAAGGGCTTTAAGTATACACTGTGAAAGGGTTTCTTTTTGGAAATTTGAGATGCCCCTTGTGAGATGGATAATTATGGTAGGGAAAAGATATGCAGAGTTAATCATTGGCATTAGCTGCTGGCCGTATTTACATGGAAACTGCACTTTGGGCTATCAGTATGCCCCACATTGTATCTTTGTTTTTGAATAGCAAGCTGACCCAACAGATGGTTGTCAGGGTTTGTCTGTTTAGGGGAAAAACTTTACCATTCCAAATGCGAGATTCAAGAAATGCCATGATTCTCTGTTTCCCACTGGAGCAGCCGGGACTCTGGACTCCCTGGAGGACATTGAGGCCATGAGGGTCGAATCCACTTTCTGGCCTCAGCTAAAGCATTCATTTCCACTTAGAGGTATTCTGCTCTCTTGAAGTATTTTTCTGTGTTTTCTTTTTCTCAGAGCTCATTGTACTTTTGAAAAGCCAGGCCCCCTCCTTTCCCCTTCCCTTGCCATGTTGAAAGTGGTGCATTTTTCTAAATTGTCTAACCAGGCAGAGCAATTAGTGCCCAAGGAGGCAGGAGGCCGATTGCTTTGCAGAATGAGTTGTTTTCATGGGAACAGCGTTGAGAGGACTTTACTGAGCAAGAAAGCTTGCCAGCAACCTTGTTTGGTGCTGGCCCTCCTGTTTGGATTTCTAGAAGTTGTTTATATTTGCTGATGCTCTAATAAACAGACCTTTCATGAAGCAAATCCTTGGAATAGTTTCATTCCCGGCGTAAGTCCTTGTCACCAGTCAGATGCTACGGCACAGAACCAGCTGAGATTAACTGTGGGCTCTGCTGTTTTCTGGTAAATAAATTCAGTCATCGCTAAGTCCTGCTTTTTCACCTTATGTGTGAAGGCTTTCTTCAACCACCTGGTCTCTAAACATTCATCAGTTGGTTGAGCGTGTCAGGTCCTATTTGGACACTGAGGATTGGAGTGAGGGATGAGACAGAGAAGGTCCTGTTTCTCACTGAAGTTACGTTCTAGGGCTTATAGTCAGACAGTAAACTGATAAATAAACACAAAACGTGGCAGATGCTGATAGGATGTGCAGAGAATTAGACCAACCTGCTGTGCTGGTGGCTCTCTGTCCCTGAGTGGGTGGTCCAGAAAGGCGTCTCTGAGCTGACCTCAGAGTGACAGCTCAGACTGGCATGTTGAGAAGAGGGTGAGGATGCCAAGCTGAGGGAGCAATGAGTCAAACCAAGAAGACTGGTGGGTTTAATAAACAGAAAACCAGAAGGAAGGCCAACATGGAAAGGACTCAATGAGTCCTGTGGTGTGGTATGAGATAGGAAGGGGCCAGGTCACCATGGGCCTTGCACGTCAGAATAGGGTTTGGACTGGGTTTGAATCTAAGCGTAATAGGAATCACCGGAGGGTTTTAAGCAGAAGATATTTTGTGCTTCAGTTTTGAACAATCCACTCCGCAGGCTGAGTGTTGGCTGTATCATAGGAGCAGCAGAGGAAAGCAAGATTAGTAAGGAGCCCCGTGGTGGCTCATGCCTCCAATCCCAGCACTTTGGGAGGCTGAGGGAGGTGGATCACCTGAGGTCAGGAGTTCAAGACCAGCCTGGCCAACATGGTGAAACCCCTTCTCTACTAAAAATACAAAAATTAGCTGGGTGTAGACAGGCACCTGTAATCCTAGCTACTTGGGAGGCTGAGGCAGGAGAATTGCTTGCACCCAGGAGGCAGAGGTTGCAGTGAGCCGAGATCGTGTCACTGCACTCCAGCCTGGGGAACAGAGTGAGACTTGGTCTCAAAGAAAAAAAAAAAAAGATTAGTAAGGAGCCCATTATGTATGGCAGTCCAAGAAAGAGATGATGATGGATTGGGACTAAAACGGTAGCAGTGGAAACAGAAAGCAGAAAGTAATGTCAGGATTGGGATATGTACCTGTGTGATTTTTCTCTAACTACCGTCAATTCTCCATTTCTCCAACACCAGTTGGGTGTCCAAAAATTCAATTCAATTCAATTCTGATACTAACTCCAGAGTGAGCCCAGATCCCACAAGTCGAGGGTTCAGTCCTACAAGACTGTCCCCGTTTCAGGGGGACAGTTTCATGAATGAGGTGTCCAGGGCTACCCTTAATTCTGCCTGGGCTACCACAAAAGTAGGGGTTCCCATGACCTCCTCCCACTCAGGTTTGGTGATTTGCTAGAATGACACAGGGAACACAGGCAAGTGCTCTTCTTCCTATTGCAGTTCATTATGAAGCACACAAATGAGGAGTTGAATGAAGAGTGCATAGGGTGAGGTGCAGAACGGTCTGTCACACAGGAGCCTCTGTCCCTTTGGAGTCAGTGTGTGCCACCCTAAACGTGTTCACCAGCTCAGAAGCTTCCCTAGCCTGTTATTGAAGTTTCATTATGCAGGCATAATTGATTAAATCATTGCCATTGATGACTGAACTCATTCTCTAGCCCTCTTCCTATCCCCGGAGGTTGGGGGATGATGGTGAAAATGTGTACCCTCTAATCACATGCTTGGTTCCTCTGGCAACCAGACCAGCCCGCCTCGTGAAGCAATCCAGGGGCCCTGCCAAGAGCCACCTCACTCACATAATCCCAGGTATAATTGAAAAGAGTTCATTATGAATAACAAAAGACACTCCTATCACTCAGGGAGTTGCAAGGGTTTTAGGAAGTCTGTGCCAAGAACAGGAACAAAAGCCAAGCATATATTTTTTATTATACCACTGTAATTGCCGTAGAATTCACAGACTTCGATGTGGGGAATTTGGAAAAAGAAAGTGTGCGTAATTCCTACTTTTCTTGCCCAAGTATCACCAAATCGCCCTGGTTGGTTTAGTTTATTCAGTAGGAAAGACATATGACATATCAAAGCTTGTTTAGATTACTCTGCATTTAATTCTGTCCCCAGCATTTTCTGGGAGGTGGTGAGAACAAACTTGGAAGCAGGAGAATTGGAAGCGCTAGTTAATGTATTTAGAAATGTCAAATTGACTGGTAATTCCATGCCCGCCGTAATATGAAAAAAGAAAACCGCGTGTGAGCATGTGTGTTGGGGGTGCAACATCCCGCCATGTTGCCAGCCTCGGTCTCAGTTCCAGGTCTTGGAGCTCCTTCCATTCAGCAGTTTCCTTACCCATGTGCTGATCTCAGGTGTGGGCTCCACTTTCTTGATCTCAATACACATGACATGAGCAAAGTTTGCAGCAGGGAGGGATATCCAGAGGTGACCTGGCTGCTGGGGAAGCAAAGTCCCGGCAGGGTGAGGAGGTCAAGGACAGCAGCACCGTTTCTGGACACAGGCGGGGCTCATGGGCGTGACGGCTGCCGGGGCTGCAGGACACCGGCCACGCAGCTCTCCTGAGGCTTCAGGGGCTCCAACTCCCTTGCATCTCTCCCACATGGCCACTCCAGGTCCAGTCCTTTCACGAGAAACTCCCAAGCCTCTTGTTTTCTCTGTTTGTCTCCTCATTTTCCTAACCTAGAAGAATTGCTTTCTGGTCTTTGGGGGAGAAATCCCTTCTTCGGGGCTGTTTCTGCCAGCGATTTCCTTCTCTCTCATTTTGCACAGCCCACCGTGTAAATTCTAAAGGACTTTTGCTTTAGTTTGGAAATAGGGCTATGGGAAGCTAAAAGCTCTGAGCTTTGAGTTCCTGCAAGCAGAACTCTCTTTGAAATGGAGTGGATGAGGAAAAGTGCTGGGGGATTTGGAAAGGAAAGGGAAAAACATAGAAGGAAAAAAATTATTTAATATACTGAAAAGAATTAGCTTGACCCATAAGAAACAGGATTTCAACCCAATATTTCTCTCTAATTAAATTAAATTAAATTAATTTATTTATTTAGACATGGAATCTTGCTCTGTTGCCCAGTCTGGAGTGCAGTGGCTTGATCTCGGCTCACTGCAGTCTCTGCCTCCCAGATTCAAGCAATTCTCCTGTCTCAGCCTCCCAAGTAGCTGGGACTATAGGCAGCTGCCACCATGCCCGGCTAATTTTTGTATTTTCAGTAGAGACGGGGTGTCACCATATTCAGGCTGGTTTCAAACTCCTAACCTCAGGTGATCCACCTGAGGTTAGGAGTTTGGGATTACAGGTGTGAGCCACTGTGCACAGCCTAATATTTCTCTTTTAGATAAGGAATCTGCTTTCCTGTAATTTTCTGCAAAGGCGGCTCTTCCATGCTTTTGGCCAAGTTTTAGTAAGTAATCTTATTTTTTTAAAAATAATGAGTTGAAAGGCTTTCCAGATATCTGACGAAGCTGTGAAAATGACTGAAATAACCTGTAGCCACAGAGAAGCTGTTTATGAGAAAATATGAACAATAACCTCCATTTAAAATTGTTCCCTTCCAGCCGGCCACCCTTTCCTCACAACATCGCCTACTCATGGACCCCTTTGCACATTGTTCTCTCTTTTTGCCTCGAAGCTGGTGGTCTCGAATGGGGTGTGAGCACGGGGTTGATGTGTGGGGAAGCCAGGTGGCCTGTTTGGATGTGAGAAGAAAATATTAGGATTTACAATTATGTTTTCTGTCAACTCCTTTAAATGTTTCTATTTTGTTGATGTTATAATGTTAACACAATGAACATAGATAGAATATAAAAATGAATACAACTGTACAATAAAAATATTCAGGATTCCTGACCTAGAAATCTTACAGGTTCACATTTTCTTTTCTAAGCCTGATTCCCTAAGTCATCGGTCCCCCAAAGCCAGGGTTGCTTGTTAAAAGTGTTTCTTCTCACCCTTCATTGTGTTTCAGTTGGTCTTGGGTTGGGCCCAGCAGTCTGCATTTTAAGAAGGTTCTTAAATGGTTATTTAACTGTTCCTTTTTTTTTTTTTGAGACAAAGTCTCACTCTATTGCCCAGGCTGGAGTGCAGTGGCGCCATCCTGGCTCACTGCAACCTCTGCCTCCCAATTTCAAGAGATTCTCATGCCTCAGCCTCTGCAGTAGCTGGGATTACAGGCGTGTGCCACCATGTCCCACTGATTTTTTGTATTTTTAGTAGAGACTTGGTTTCACCATGTTGCTTAGACTGGTCTTGAACTGAGCTCAGTGATCCACCTGCCTCGGCCTTCCAAAGGGCTGGGATTATAGGGGTGAGCCACTGTGCCTGGCCTTTTCTTTTTTTTTAGACAGGACCTCGCTCTGTCGCCCAGGCTGGAGTGCAGTGGTACAATCACGGCTCACTGCAGCCTTGAACTCCTGAGCTCAAGTAAATCTCCCACTTCAGCCTCCCAAGTAGCTGGGACTACAGGTGTGCACCATCATACCCATCTAATTTTTTCAATTTTTAGTAGAGACAAGGTCTTACTATGTTGCTTAGGCTAGTCTCAAACTCTCAAACCCCTGAGCTCAAGCAATCCTCCTGCTTTAGCTTCCCAAAGAGCTCGTATTCCAGGCGTGAACCACTGCGCCTGACCTTCTTTTCAATGCTTGCAACTACATAGCCTTCCATTACTCATTGCACTGTGAGTGAGTAGTCAGATCTCTGCAGTTGTTCCCTGTAATTATAAACAATATGACAGTGATTTCCAATGATGTTTTTACTGGCCTTCTGTTCCTGCCCTGAAGCTCGGTCCCCCACATCTGGTAGATGGCCTTTGACATCAGAATCTTTATACTTCTATGCAGTTATGCTCCCAGCAACACTGGCACAGGCCATGCCCATGAATGAACTCAAGATGTGACCTTTTAAATATTACTCTTAAGGCCTCAAGCTGTGGGGTGAATACAAGGAAAATGTCATACTGAATGTTATATGGCCTGACCAGTATAATTTCCTCTATTTCCACCACAGGGAAGAAAACACTTGTGCTTTAGCTGTAGATTATTTCTTTTTTTTTTTTTTTGAGACGGAGTCTCGCTCTGTCGCCCAGGCTGGAGTGCAGTGGCCGGATCTCAGCTCACTGCAAGCTCCGCCTCCCGGGTTCACGCCATTCTCCTGCCTCAGCCTCCCGAGTAGCTGGGACTACAGACGCCGCCACCTCGCCCGGCTAGTTTTTTGTATTTTTTTAGTAGAGACGGGGTTTCACCGTGTTAGCCAGGATGGTCTCAATCTCCTGACCTCGTGATCCGCCCGCCTCGGCCTCCCAAAGTGCTGGGATTACAGGCTTGAGCCACCGCGCCCGGCCGATTATTTCTTATTTTGATAGTGCGTAGAGAAAGAAACACAAAGGAAATAAATGAAGGCGGGGCCAATTGTGCATGAATGAGCAATAACCTCACCTTGTGATACTCACGCTGGGTCGTGCATACCTCATGCAGCTGGTGCACATTTTCCAAGTTTCAAGTGGAGGCCTGGAGAATGTTAATGGCTTTGAATTCTAGATGCTTAATTTCTACACGTCCTCTTTCCTGGAAAATGATTTGCCTCAGAAGGTGTCCATGACAGTGCACGGCCCTTCTCCTTCCCACCTCTCCTTGCAAAATATCATTTTTGCTGCTTCATAAAGGTCACCTAGACCCTCTTCTATGTCAGTTTTATTATGTGGCCTTATTTGTAATGCATAAACTTCAGGGAGGCCAAAGAAATGGACAACTCAAAACGCTACGTTGGTATCGCATAAGTTTTTAAAATCCATGCACCCAAACCTTGCCTAGTTATCTCATTAAGAAATGTATTTCCAATTTTTGTTTTTGCATTTTATTGCTTATTAAGTACCAACATGTATGTATTTATGTTGTTTGGATCAACTTTGCTTTTTTTTTTTAAATTTTAATTTTATATTTTTGAGGCAGAGTCTTGCTCTGTTGCCCAGGCTGGAGTGCAGTGGCACAATCTCGGCTCACTGCAACCTCTGCCTCCTGGGCTCAAGTGATTCTCATGCCTCAGCCTCCCAAGTAGCTGGGATTACAGGTGCCTGCCACCATGCCCAGCTCATTTTTGTATTTTAGTAGAGATGGAGTTTTACCATATCGGCCAGGCTGGCCTCAAACTCCTGACCTCAAGTGATCTGACCACCTTGGCCTCCCAAAGTGCTAGGATTACAGGCGTGAGCCACCACACCTGGCCTGGATCAACTTTGGACTAATAAAATAATTGATTCCTGAAATTCCTGCCCTCCAAATTTTAACACTTAAAATGATATGAGCACAATGACTTAAACATTATATAAACTTAAAATTATCTACCTGTGTTTGATCACTTAGGATGATCAACAGAAGACAAACATAAAAATATATTACATTATGATAAATTGTGTGGAAAAATGAAATAAAAATATGTTTTCAAGGAGAAAAGAAATAATGGAAAATTCCTGACTTTTTCAAAAGAGCTTATATATATTTAAAATTATCTACCTGTGTTTGATCACTTAGGATGATCAACAGAAGACAAACATAAAAATATATTACATTATGATAAATTGTGTGGAAAAATGA